>NW_025813402.1:6774160-7011858 GCF_021976095.1 Xenia sp. Carnegie-2017
CTACGGTGGCCCGTATGTGCCACAGCTTCTGCGTAGAAATATGTAGCTGTTGCATACAAATCGAGTTTCTACGTACAAACCCGAGTGTTCTCCGTACAAATATAATGTTGCTCCATGGAAAACGAACTGCTCCACACAAATGTTAACCTTCTGCTTGTTGAAATGCTACTTCTCCACACTTAAAGAAAGGTTGCTACGAGCAAATAATCCCTTCTCCACGCTGAAATTATCTTTCTCTATACCGAACATTCCGAACATTCTCTTACCCCCTGGCAAAAATAACACACGTGCACACACTCAACGTCGGGGGTAACCTACTCAAAACAAACTCCTACTACACCATAACGAGCAACAAGGAATGAAACCATGAAGTTGTGTATACAATGCGGAGAACATGTTGAAGATAAGTCGAACTTTTGTCCGAGCTGTGGAAAGAAACTATTTAATAGTAAGTTTTAAATAACGTGTGTAGCAGAAATCCGAGTACATTTTGCTTAATCGTGAAGTTTATGTGCAATATATCGATCTTTGACTTTGTGTTGCACGTGTTCGTTCTAACGGAATTATATTAAAGTTTTATCCCCCCCAAATATAATTATAAAGCTTGAATTATTATGTTTCAGGTTTGTCAGAGATGCAGTAATATAGTTGCAATGCATCCACGCCTGAAGCACACGCAAAAGCTCGGGCAATTACTTTTGAAGAATTTAAACAAGCAAAGCAACTAACAGGGTAAAACCTTACCATCACGGGGAAAAAAGCAACTTTGCGTGGAAGGAAAGATACAGATCGGGATAAAACAGTACGACAAAGATGTTTCCTTAAAAGCCTAAAAGGAAGAACCCTTCCCTAAGAGTTGATGCTGACATTGATGCACGACAGTTGTTGCAAGCGATAACCAAACATTCGAAACATTTTCGAACATTTAGTTGTGAGAAGAAGTATCACTTGTTATACCCGGATAACACAGAAGTTAAGCGTCTACGGTCATCTCACAACTTGTTCACACTACAAAAATATAAAGAGGAGTTGGGTAAGCCATTTTCAAGAATACATCTTTATTTGTGTGCTGATGAATGTGTGGGAAGGGCTGAAATGCACGAGCTTGGACTAAGCAGTGATGACGATCAAATGGAAGCCATATTTTCAACTCCATCTTTTGGCAGTCCTTCCAATATATATTGTCATAGTACCCAATCTATTAGTCCTATTGCCCCATCAACCAGTACTGATGCCAAGTGTAATATTTCTATTGCTCCGTCAACTAGTACTGATGCAAAGTGTGTTATTCCTTCCTATCCACCACTATCGTCTGTGGTTTCAAGCCGAGCTGAACCACCATCTGATATCCAGGCCCTAGACAATGTAACATTAGTTGAAAGTCATGAGGCTCATGATTTAAACAAAGATAGGCATTGTCCAACATTACCTAGAAAACAACCCAGCCCAGTATTTTGCCATTCCTTGCATGATGGTGATAATAATAGCAAAAATTCCGATAGTGGTGGATAGGAAGGAATAGCACTTTGCATCAGTACTAGTTGATGGGCAATAGAAATATTACACGGCATCGTACTGGTGGATGAAGACGTAGAACAACAAATTGAACACTATGACTTAAAATATATTGGAAGAACTTTACTTCAAATGTATTAAAACTATCAGCTCTTATATTTCATTTCCTCTTTTATATTTTTGTATTGTGAGATTGTGAGATGACGTGAAGCATCTTCTGTGTTATCGAGTATAACAAGTGATTCTTTCTCACAACTAAATGTTCGAAAATGTTTCGAATGTTTGGTTATCGCTTCTTGCAACAACTGTCGTGCATCAATGTCAGCATCAACTGTTAGGGGAAGGGTTCTTCCTTTTAGGGCTTTTAATGAAACATCTTTGTCGTACTGTTTTATCCCATGACGTTTGAAACGTAAACGCGAAAAATTCGGGACAGTTACCAGTTGAACGCAAATGGTAATAAAATGTGCCATCTACCATTTTAGCCGATGTTACACGTGCATACTTTTACGAAATAGTCTCTTTGATATCTCAACGTATACTGCAGTTCCAGACACGAAGCTGAAGGTGTTCGGATTGGCGCACGAGTATGGCCATTACTTCCGTCAAGTTGACATCTAATTGTAATGCAATTTTTTTAAGTAGACTGCAGTGTTTTAAAGACTCAACTAAAGGACCTATCGACTATAGGCTACCGTGCTTGTTTTATAATACTGTCTCATGTTCACCTTGATAATAGAGCAAGAAAATATCTTTAATGTTGGGTGAATTTCGCACCACACTAAACATATCCAACACATGAACAATCAGCCATTGAAGTAAATAAAACGTTATTTCATTTTTATATTCAAAAGTTATATTCATTTCAATGCAATCAGACAACATTCGACTAAAATATATCATTCAAAATGAAAACTTGTATAATGAAAATTAATGAAAATAGTGAAGGCAGTATCACAATTGTCAGCAAGCATTTGCACACACACAGTGGTCACTGTTTTTCTAAATTTGAGCATCTCAATTCATGTAATTTTCTCTGGTGTTAAGAACAAACACTTCACAATGTGTAACAAGAAGTAACAAGAATATTCCTGTTACATGGTATCCCTGAGTCTCAAAAGTAGCCGTCCCCTCAAGGAAACTCCTTCAAAAGTTACCATCTTTTTTTAACATTTACATCACAAACGTAACTGTCCTCTTTGTAGAACTTTTAAGAGCATTACAACAATTACACTTTTATTCCCCAGGGTGCGATTAGGTTGAGAAAAAACGACGTGCATTTTTTTTTCACAAAAGTGTCTCTTTAGAGGCATAATCAAATCGATATTACGTTATTATATAGCGATAATTGCTAAATTAATATTTTCAAACGTGAGCAAACTCATTTGATTTACGACAGTATTTTTTGTTACAACCGCTGATGAAGTTACAAATGTGTGAGAGAAATTTTTTGCGCATGTTATTCTCTCCTCTTTTTTTGTGCAAACTTTACAGCGCAATAAATTCACCACTTGGCCATCATCCTAGTACTCAAACGAGTCAGCATTTGATGTTTCCATCCATTTTTTTACTGTATTAACTTTGCTGGTAGCTACAACCTTTCGACGAAAATGGCAAGAAAGACAAAAGTGAAAAGAGAATAACCGAATATACTTTTGCTCTCTGGTTATTAACAGTAACATCCTTGATGTTTACTTACCACAAAAAACATCATATTTATGTCATATTACAAGCAATATGTAAAAGCAAAAAGTATGGCTGATCAAGGTTGCCAGTTTGGCTTAATATTTTGAGCCAAATTTGGCTTTCTTTTCTCACGTTAGGCTTATTTAAAATTAAAAGTCCCTTTCGTTTATTTTTCAAATTTGGCTTATTTAAGTTTTTTTTGTCTTCTTTTAAGAATTAAAATCAAAATGTTTCCTGATTTTACTGAAAATACTCAAAATAGCTATGATGCCAATTTCTAAAAACAGTATGTAACGGTTTACAAAACAACGCATATGCAAAAATTGACATTAATAATGTATTACACTTCTATTGTCATAAGCATATAAGCACCATTTATGTTGCTTACTCTTGACAGACTTCCCAGTCTCAAAGTGACAACGTCTTTGAATTTGATGACATTGTGTCAAAATGGATGTTAATGTCGTGCTGCGCACCCGTTTATAAAGTAAAGATCAGTAAAGATTAAGCTTGAAAACTTTTTTCAATATATGTGGTGGTAATCAATAAAGAAGTTTTTTGCATATCGTTAGAAAAAGTGATGTGCAATTGTTTTCATTTTAGCTAAAACAATGTGCAAATTAAATTGCACATTGCACACCGTTAATTCGCACACTGTTATTCCTTAAACAGTCATGTACATTTGTGTCAACTACCGCAACTTCTCCTCCAGAGAACAGAAAAATACTTCCTCAACAATAGTAGCTACTCCAAAATTACAGAAAACTGAATGATTACCACAAATCAAGATCTACATCATCATTTATTTGACAATGTTCAAATTCATTACAAGGAGCAGTCTTTTTTTTAAGTTATTTTGCATCATACCTAAAAATATACAAAAACTCATTGGCAATCCACTTTCAACAAATATAAATTTCCTATAAAACAACTTACTTTTTATCTTAATCTCCTTGCTTCTCTTTCAGATTCCAATAAAGTGAGAACATCTCCTTCTCTTACTGGACCCTTCACATTTCTAATGATTGAACGGTTTGAATCATCAATGAACTCCACACGAACCTAGAGAATCAATCTGATATCAACACAATTTAAAATGTCTCATGCATTTTGATAATAAAAATGTTTGAGTAATCCACAAATTGTTTGAGTAATCCACAAAGCCAAACCTGAGTAGCTTGACCTTGTGATCCAGTTCTACCCAAAACTTTGGTGACCTATGCAAAAATTAAACAAATTGATCAGGTAAAGACAGGGGAGTCTTGATCTTGAAAATGACTTCGATTGATTCATCAGCCAGACTGGAAAGTTTGTCACAATTTTTAGCAAATACTTCATGGTTTGCAATGTACACAATCAATTTCACAAATAAGTACTATTCTGGATTTTTCTGGCACAGCACAATGATCAGAAAAATTAACGTGAGTACAATGCAATACTTCATTTAGGTCTACAGATTGGGTCCACCAAACTAGACCCATGGCATATCACCACACGTGTATTTACAAATATTTAGTTATTTTATACAATTTTCAGACTGGAAAGTATTTCGATCACAGTTCTTAAACTCAATAAAACAATAAAACTTTGCCCTAATATTACAAAAAATAGCACATTGCTTACATAAAAGCACCTTCAAGAATGGCCAAATAACCACAACATTAAATACCAAATTTAAAATATCACAATACCACTGTACAGAGTGCGTACATAGGGACATTAATTGAAACCATAAGATTATTTTGAGAAATACAGACTATCGTGTTTTATTGAACAAACTAAAAGGTAATTTTTATTTCAACACAAAATTCTCTGGTATTAATGATACGGAGTTAAATGATACAAGCGAGAGAAGGCGTAACTGATAAAAGACGAGTAAGAAACAGAAAAACTGAAATACCTTCGCTAATTTCACTGGTTTGTCCATCTTTCAATATGGCTGAAATAAAAAAGAATGAACAGCACGTGGTTCAAAGTTAAATTATATAAAATTATGCAAGATCCTCCCCAGTCTTTTACGCAACAAAATATTGTCTGATGATGTCTTGAGAGTCAAGACGAAACGTTACACTTTTAAATAAATATTTCTTTTTATGCATTAAATGGCTCTTTTAAAAGCACTTTGCTGGGCTTTGATATTTATATTTAAACTTCGCTTTCCGCCCGGTATATCCCTGGTCAATTCTGAACAAACTTTTATTATAACCAATTTCCAAATTTTTTTAGGTAAAATTGAGTAATTTTTTTCAGCAATGATTGAGCTGGAAAGAAAAAAAGGGTACAATTACTACGCAACTGTAAATGTTAATACTAAGAAAGTATTTATACCGCCTGGAAGATGCTTGACGGCACAAAGCTGGATGTAGCATCAGATCTTGGTCTTAGAAACTTGAAGCTTGCATTTTTCCAGCTAATTTTATCGAGAAGAACTTATAAGTGGTAACGAGTGTACAGGGTGCATAAAAAACTGAACAGTTAGGAAAAAAACGATCAGCGCGCAAGATCTGAAAAACTGTAAATGGAATAAGTAGTTGGGCACCCAAAAGTTCATCTGATGATAAAACAAGAAACCTTCAGTTAAAACTTTAATGCAAAAATACAATCGTTATTAAAGTAACTTAAATAACATGGATTATGGTTTATTTCTCATTTTTCAAATTTCTTCTATTAGTACTATACTTTTGTCCACGCTCACTTAGGACTGCAAAATGCTGTCCTCATTACGAAGGTAACAATCTTGTTAATTACGGTTGTTGTTTATTTATTCCCAAAACGAATATTCATATATTCAGCTCAGTCCTGCTGATTTCTTTTGTTGGAGCGTTTAATTTCAAATGAAACTTGTGAAAAAATAAGCTTGCTTGGCTCCGTGGCGCTTCATGACAAACTCAAAATTTTAGATATGTAAGACCACAGTGAATGCTATCTAAAGGCGGTGAACGACTTGCTGGCTATTTAAGGAAAAATAGTTTTGAATAATATGATTTTTAACAACGGGCAACGTTGTTTATACGGTAGTAAACTATGACACAAAGGAGAAAAAGGACAATTTTTCTAGAATATTGAAAGTTTGAAAACCTTAATTAAGAGATTGCAAATGATTACACTGTCGAGTACTTATGACAAATTTTTGTTTATTGTAGAATCTTTTATAAAAAGTGTCATTCAAGTTGCACAATATGCTCTTCATGAGACAAGGAAACTAAATAACATATATATGTTTCATCATGTCTTTCTTTGTAACACTGCTTTATAAGCAATATACTCGCCAGCTGTTGGAAAAACACATTTGCTTTAAACAAATCCAATGGAATTGTTTATGAATTTTCATTTATAACAAGAAAAGTTTCAATTACTCTCGTGAAAAATATAAACACATCTTATGAGTTTAAACACAGCATGAAGACTCACATGTTTGTCTGTCATTCGCACACACTAAATATTTGGTAATGTTTCATCTTGTGATTGATTTTAGGAAAAACAGCTTTCCATGGTCAACTCAAGGTAGAAGATTTTCATGATTTAAACCAAAATGAACAATATCAATGGATTTATTTTTTTATTATTATGACAAATCGTATCTTACGCCTTATATCTTTCTGCATTGTTGAAACTTCATTTAACATTTGAACTTCACGTGTGAAAAATTAATTGCAATCACATAGGAATCACATGTTGTTGATCTTCATTTGTTTACAAATTAGATATATTTTTCATCACATTAAAATACTCATATTAATTCAATAGCACGATGATCACTTTTTGTCTATCATTTGGGCTTGCTTGCACTAAACAAAATTATTCTGGGTTTGCTGCCATATTTCATGTTTATCAAGTCTGTTTAATGTTTTTTTTTTCAAGTGTTTTATCCCTGAAATAGCCATAGATTTTTTTCAATGACATGCAACTGAAGGTGCTCCTACATACCTAAACATACAAATTTGTCAAATTACAAAGCTGAACAAGATATTTTCACTATCTAGGCCTTCTCATACAACATTTTAATTTCCCCCTAAAATATGTTTATGATCGATTTGCAAATTCTCATTGACTGACTGATTGATTTGATTGGTTGAGCTCGGACTTGTTTTGCACAAGCTAATTCAAACACAGCTCTAGACCAATCAGCACACGTGTTTAATTGTGTTTATTTCATGATATTATATGTTTGTCATAAGAATAAGCTGTAACACATTTGGTTTGCCAGTGTCGCTTAAATCTTACGTGATCAGTTCGTGCTTAACTACGATGTTATGGTAAACGCATTGTTGCAAGTGGTCAGAGCTTAACAAAAAGGATAGCAAAAAAGAAGCAAATTTTACTAATTCATTCTGTTTCATCTTTGTTTCAATTGCAGAGGACAAGTTAAACGAGAGGTAATTTTTAAACTGTTGCCTCAAAGTTCATAATCTTAGACAAAAGATTGTTTTAATTATCGTCCGGAGCAAACACTTGAGGCCGACAAAACGTAGCTACCGAGGTCTGATACTTCTTTATATTAATACGCGAAAGCCGCGAATTTAATAGCTGGTTTGTTATTTTTTTTATTAAGCTTTGGTTGACTGTGAAAAAGGTGTAAACTTTAGATCAAATTTTAATCTTGTTTTCTTTCTCGCGCCGTTTGCCTCGTCTCTCGAGTAAGTGAATGGTAATATCACATAAGTATGTCATCGCTATTGGTTATGACGATTTATCTGATCACTGTCTGCTAACAAAATGCTAGCACTCAACAAAATTATTCTGGGTTTGCTACCGTATTTCACGTTTATCAAGTCTGTTTAATGTTTTTTTTCAAGTGTTTTATCCCTCAAATAACCATAGATTTTTTTCAATGACATGCAACTTAAGGTGCTCCTACATACCTAAACATACAAATTTGTCAAGTTACAAAGCTGAATAAGATATTTTCACTATCTAGGGCTTCTCATACAATCATACAGTGTATATATGTTTTTAATTTTAGTTCGCATTGATGCATAATTGATGAAATTATAAGAAAATGGCATTTAAAAACCAAAATTTCAAAATAATTTGCAATTCGAAAAGCAAAGCGTTCGCATAAGCCCAATGCCCAAAAACTTTCTTTGATCAACATATGCCATGTTTTAACCCTATGTCACCTATGTGCTGCAATTGCTTTTTAGCTGTTTCATTTACGTCGCAAGCTATTTCATAAGTGCTTCTCGATAACAAAATTTGAAATTTTTTTAAAAAATGTTTCATGTTTGCCACAATTTTACTGTCAGATAAACCATTAGAATTCCAACTATTTCCACCAAATTTTTTTGCATATCTTGCGCGATCATAACTTTGGTGACGTTCGCACAAAATGAAAATCTTAGCCTCCAAAGTTTATATACGTAAGTGACACGATTACAGGAAAACCAGAAAGAAGCAGTGATAAAAACAATTTTACAAGGATTTCATCTTTCCCTTTCATGATTTGAAAATTCTGGATATTTTTTTGGCATGGGTCAATTAACTACATGACAAGAAAGACCTAAATTTACATGATCTCTTTGTTTTAGCCATGAAGTCTTTTTGCATGGTGCTCTATCCAATGATTCTTTTTGTATTGGTCAACATGGAACAATACAAGCGATTGGAGCGAAGACCGACAAAATCATTATTGGAAACGACATACAAAGAAGTTGGTCATCTTTTTGTTTTTTACAAACATAACCTTACTATTGATAGGTCAGAACAAACAAAGATTCGCGAGGAAAAATAGGGGAAGACGGGGCAAGATCCACAGACCAAAATAAATCATATGAAGCCAGTGATATCTTGTGAATTGTTCAAGAAACCTTCAGTTTAAACTTTAAAGCAAAAATTCAATCGTATTTAAAGTAACTTAAATAATGCGATGCATGCTTAAGGGTTGTGGGTGGGTGAAGGGGGATCAGCAAACTCTAAAAACGTGGACCAACGTAATTGATATGCATTGCTCTCACAATCAAATTTCTTAGTTCTTTAGAAAATGCTTAAAAATTCCTCAAATTTCCATTAAATTCCTTAAATTTGTGAAAATTACTATAAGGCATGTCGCATGGGCTCAAAAAGTGGTTTTTTCATGGTTATTCCTCGTTTTTTGCTGTTTTCAAATTTGTCAATGTTGTATTTGTAAAGAAACATTAAATACTATTACGTGTATAACGATTTACAGTATAAAAATACCCATAAAAACATCCTTAAAACTTTTAGAAAATCCTATTTTTAAGGATAATTCCTTAAAAGTGATATGTTGATATGGTAAAGATAGGCAAAATCTTATTATCAGTCTATCACAAAAAACATTTATGAAACTTGGGTTTTAATCTTTTCTGAATTTCTGTTTTGACATGACTTGGAGACAAGTTATAGGAATTTTAATGGTTGATCTAGATACAAAAAAAACATTCATGCCCTTTCTCGAGAAAGAACCTTCTAATGAAGTTAACCTTACTGTATAGTCGAAAATATCGAAAAAAATTAGTCATATTTTATTATAAACCTGTCCTTATGAGTTAAAATTAAGCGATGGCAAAACTCTTTCTCCTATAAACATTTTCAAGAAGCAAGATCTTCAATATCGGTCAAACAATTTTCGAAATTAGAGCATCACTAGAGTTAAAAATGTGAATAGTTTGTGACACGTCATTTTTTCTTGTATATGGTAAATTGAGCAGGATCGTTGGACCTTTAGGGAATTATAGCTCACTTTAGATGCTCTCAATATTGTATTCTCAAAAGCGTAAAATGATAACTTTTTCTATACACAATAGTTAATCGATCCACCAGCTCATCGTTGTATGCTCTTTGTCCAAACGTCCTGCGCATCTGTGTGCCTACCCGTGTCTCCTCTTGTTCTATTCTTATGGTAGTTAGTGCAAATTGGGCGTTTATCACGTACATCACTTGTGCATAATTCTCAAATGTTCTATTGTGTATTACAAGTTCAACTAACTTTTAGCTTAAAGAAGAATTACAATCATCTTTAAAGAGACTTAATGAGATCAAATTTCTTCTAGAATGCAAAATCTATATTTTGTGGAATAGCACATGGAGAACGACACTATTGTCCACGCAGGCATAATTCAGCAAAATGCTGTCCAACGTACGATTCTCGCCATGGTGGCGTTATTGTAGATTATGGCTGTTGCCGTTGGCTATATGGAGAATGTTGCAATGACGGGGGTTGCTGTCGCCCTGGTTTAAGATGTGTTGGTGTTGGAATGTGCCTCAAGCAAAGAATACAACACGTGTATATGTAAAGTAATATTGACGATAAACCAAACAAAGATATTTGCATTGGTCTTTTTTGCTTGGTTTCTCTCTTTTGTCGTAACCCTATAGCTGCTAGTATAACTTGAAAAGTGTATAAAATTTTTTTATTCTGGATATATGCATAAAGATGTTTTCCTATTCATCTTGCTTTTCACAGAGAACACAACAAGATGGCATTGTTTATATGAAATTGAATTTTTAAGGAATTTCATACAATTTAATCAATAATATATAGCTTTTGAATGGTACGTGCTGCAGAATTTTTAGTTTTATTTTCCCTTATGACACTGAGATTGTGTGCATTTCCGTGGAATGAAAAATGCTTCTTGATTAAAAACCATTTTGAAAGTAGACGACTGTCTATGACAGTAGATGACTGTATACTTCAGTCATCTACAGTCATCTATAGTCATCTACAGTCATCTACAGTCATCTACAGTCATCTACAGTCATCTACAGTCATCTACAATCGTCTACTGTCATCTACAGTCATCTACTGCCATATATTTGTTATTTGGAATTGTTTGTGTTTCAGCGTAATTTAGGAGCTATTTGACGGTTTATTATATTATAAGATGACCAGTTTTTTCAACACTTTAGAATTCAGAGCATCATTGTTTGAGAAGTTTAACATGCCAAATCAAGGTTTCCCCGCAATTACACATGTGTAAAGTTTGAAAACATAACCGTTTAAGTTCAATTATTGTCAATAATATTTATACAAACTTTAATCTTGTGTTATCGAAAGCAAATTTGTCAATAACTTGAGATTGAAACAATATGTTACTGTATACTGCTAAAACAAGTAATAGACTACAAATCAAAAGACCGTCGGTCGGGGGAATTATATCGAGTTTTTATAGTGCACATTGCGCCTAGTATAAACAGTTAGTTGAATAAGCCAATGAAAATTGCTATCCTACGAAAACATGTGGCGCGTAAAAGTACCGGAGATGGACTACGGGACCGTGTCAGTGGAACATGCTGATTGGTTACTAAGAAAGCTCACAGTTTCGCTTTTTTTGCGCGTGTTTCGTGTAATTTGCATGAATGTTGAAGTTAAGACAATACATCGAAAATTGAAATAACACTTGGGAAAATTTAAAGGGATGTGTGATTCTGTGTTTTACATTTTACGGGCGAACATTTCGGTTGATGAGTTTCACAACCATTTATCAAAACAAGCTTAAGAAGACAAAGAGCATGCCAAAATATATTATTGAAAATTTGCTGGGCAAATATAAAAGCACCAATTTCAGAGCTCGCGCGGTCACAAGTTAACTGAGAATTAATCTGAGCATGCGTGGTCAACTTCACAAACTCTCCAAGTTCATGGTCATGGCAACGACCAATTGGTATGTACTAGTACCTATTATGGAAAATTAGTTCGTTCAGTCACAAATTTTCAAATAAATCATCTGCGCATGCGCAGTCTGCTCGAGCATGTGCACTCCACTTGACCAGCTGCCCAAGTTCATGGCCATGGCAACGATCCACTGCATCTACTAGCACCGATTTTGAAGTAAATAGCATGCTTAGTAGCAATTTAATAGAGAAATCATGTGCGCATGCGTTCGAGCATGCGCAATCCACTCGACTAATTGTTCATAGTCATGGCAATGACTACTTATATGTACTTGCACTACATTTGTGGTAATTACCTCACTTAGTCTCAAATTATCAAAGAAATAATCTTTGCACGCGCACTAGTGACTTTCATAATAACACAACTCTCGTAAGGCTTTGAATTTATGTATATATATATAAAGCTAAAACTTCTTATAGTAGATGTCAACTAGCAGTAAAAGCTGGGTGCGATTAGGTATGCAGTGGCTTAGGGGCCCAGACTTCGGTCGCGACCGCACTCTCCCTGCGTACCCCGAGCAAAGCCTATCGCAGGCGATCTCAGGGTCTGATGGGCGGAAGCTTGCTACGTATTGGCATCCCCAAGTAGGATAGCGTGGAGGGGCCGAAATCTTCTACCGGAAACGTTAACATGCGGCGTTCTAGTGCCTTACGCTTAAGAAGGTATCGGGAAGCATGGCCCGAAAACGGGGTTTTTTGCTTTCGAATTTCATCTTTTTGTTCATAAAATAAAGCAATGTTCATAAAATAAACCAAGCAATGTTTCAATTAACTTCTTTTGACACTGAGCCTTTTTCTGACACTTATAATTTAAGACAACCTTAAACATGTTTTATACAATTTTTATTGGTTTATATCTTTCTGATTTAACTCTCTTATTTACTGTTTCTATACGGCATGTGCCGGAAGAGGGGCAACCTTTAAAAAGAGATCATTTACTAATCTTGACAATTATAAAAATTATCAAAAAATACATGGCACCCCTGACCAAAATAGGGCTCAACTAGCTTCATGATAACATCATAACCCAGCTCATGGGGAGATGAATCGCTAGCCTTCTTACCCCATGTATATATCAAAATCCATGACTTTGTTATCTGCGAACCTCTACATTTTACCATCACTCTCCACCAATGCTCTTGACTTATTTCCCTTAAGACTTGTCATTTTAACGTCACTCTTTACTTTGTTAACCTCGAGCCTCTACATTTTACCATCAACACCGACATAATGTTACCCCCAATATGAATCACCATGTACATCTAAAAAATATCATGTTTGGCAAAAATATAGAAATACGACTAAAGAACATCGATTACATAAGGCAGAAATAAGTCATACTAACTACAAGGTATTTTCTATGTTTGGCGGGCTTTTTCAATTCCAAATGTCAAGACTGTACCTCTAAAATGCGTAGGACAATTTTTTGCTGTTAAGTGTCACTAAAGTATACTCAACAGGTCCTCTTTTAGTGGATGTGAACCATCAAATATTTTCTCCGAGAGAAAGAGTGCAAATTAAAATATTTCAACTTGCCTTGGACAGAAAATGGCAAGATGAATAAGAGATGCGATGTCTTTGTAACTATTTGCGCACAAAACCGGAACAACCATTGAGTTCTATAACTATAATTTCAGAACTCAATGGGAACAACATATTATGATTCTTCATAAGTTATAAAAAAACACTAGAAAATCATGAAAATGAAGTTCACCTATTTCATTTATAACATTTACATTTAGCTTAAGGGTAAAAATTTTTCTGAGCCTCTTTAAGGCTAACTTAGTTCATCATTTAACATGTTCATATGTTCGGAAAGTAAGGGCGTGGGTTATCGAAAATTAACTTCATCGAAGAATATTGACACAAAAATAATAAAGACTAAAGACATAAAAAATATTAAATAACAAATTATGGTGTAGTACTTGTCATTTCTGTACAATTTAAAAGCACTACAATTTACCTATTTTAAATTCCTACTTTTGGCAACAGTTTAGTTTTATTTGAGTCATTAGAGAGGACGTAGGGCGTCACAATGTAATCTTCATAAGTAGAAAAGTGTATTGTGTAAATCCCATTTTCTTTATATCACTAATGTTAAACTTAAGATCTCCTGATTATTCTCCTCTCACCTGGCGATATATTGGTTTAGTTTTCTGTTCTTTAATGGTATAAGTAATTTGACACATCAAACAGCATTAGCTTTATCATGAATAATATGCTAATTTTTGGAAAACAGACAATGTCATTACCAATTACTGTAAGCTGCTTACGTCTGCATGCCATAGTTCTTAAAGCTAATTAGCATATAATACATAAGGTTTGATTTGTTCCTTACAGTCAGTTTTCATCGCGACGCGCTTAGAGCTGGACAAGGGTTTAATACAAAAATGCCAAACAGTCAGAAGTCCGTACGTAGGAAAAGCAGCAAAATGAAGAGAAGGAGTTCTCCTAAATGTAGGAGATGCCGAAATCATGGAATAATCATTGATGTGAAAGGACATAAATGTCAACATAAAAAGTGCACGTGCAATTTATGTAAGCAGAATGTTGACAAAAATCGTCAAACGGCGGCTAGAGTAGCGGTAATAGGAGAAAACAAACGTTCATTCGGATTAAAAGGTATGTTGTACAACAATCTATATTTTCTTGTTCAATGTCAAATTGATACAATATTTGATTTAAAAACAAATTCCTACACTATAAGCGATGTTCGTTTGGTGAAAGGATAAAAATCACACTTCGTTCAACTTAACAAGTTTTATTATTCTCATGTTTCATTTCTCTAAAGCGATCTTAGCCAGCAAACTGTTTTTTCACACATCACTACGATAGACTAAATATTTAAAATTATTCGTATGAAAAATGTGCTGACTCACCCAAATGCCAATGTCGAGTCAAATGGAACATGTGTTAGTTACGAATCATTAGTTACGACATAATCTTGGGTCGAGAGACAAGATTTTATTCCAGAATGAGAAATATTTCATTGAAATGAGTAAAACAAAAAATATTTTGATTGTAGCAAAAACCACCACTTCGCCAATAAGCTCATGTAGTATTTTCGCATACCACGTGGTAGAAACTGTAAACATTGCGTACATTGTCACAGCTTTGCTATGTATTCTTATACAGCGTTGACTGTTTTTTCACAAAAAATTTCGAGTATCAATGTGTTCTTTTGGCAGTTTTATGATGCAAATATGTTTTTCACCATTTTAATGTCGACAAAGAAAATATCATAATCATTTTCACAACTTTTACACAATTTTATGTCGCACAACACTGTTTAATATGTCGGTTTTGAAATGGAGTGAGAATATCACAAATTGAAGAACTACGTTTTCATGTATGTTTCCATAACTACTAAGAGCTCTAATTTTGAGTTTTCAAGACGACTTTTTATGTTGCAATATGGTTCATCCTCTACTCTAACATGACCAATACCAGGTTCAGGAATGAGCAAAAAAATTATAACCGCTTTGAAATTTGTTTACAACAAATTATTGGTTAAGAATTTTTAAAGATAAAAATAAACTAATGGATGTTTTGAATGAATTTATTTTGCCAATAGCTCGATCTGCACCCGTACACAACTGCACACACATGCATTGCATGGAATAATTACTCCTACAATTTAATTTAACTATCCAAGCTTAAAAGACGGATTAAAGAAAATGCCACGATAAAAGCAATTAGGAAGTTGCTGCTACGAAAACCTATAATGGCTAAGAAAATGAGCACTACATTTAACAGTTAACGACGATACTGTAAAGGTGCGATTGTTCATAACCTCCGTGATTCCTATAGACCAGAAAATGTTCTTTGTTATGAGCCGTTTATGAACAATAAGTTAATTTCTATAGAGTAATCTTTTTGGGTAACGTAGATATTAAACCGGATAAGATCATTGGAGGTAATAACGTAGAATTCAATATATTACATATCTGACTCGGAAAATTCTATGATAACGTGTGAAGCAAGCCGCCATCATTAAAGTTCCAAAACTGACTATATTTGTTACTTACATCTGCTTCCTGAGTTCATATACAGTTTCAAAGTTGATAGTCTAGATTTGATTCTTTAAATTGTTTGATAGAATTGGTTTTTAAAATTTCTTTAAACTAATTTTCCATTTTGAGTTTTTGTTTTTGCCACTTTTAAAGTGCTCGGTTAAAACAGTGATCGGGTGAGGAAAATGTTTGGCCTGTATTTTTTTATGATTACGTATAATATCGGCATAAAATCAACGACAATAAGTTGATTGAGATACTTTCAAAAGGTTATTGAGAAAATAGTGAGAACAAAACTGAAGTTGTACATTATGGTCATGTCAATATTATCTGTATCAACGTATATAACTGATGGTGTTATTTTTGGGAAATTTTGTCGCTAGGTGTATAGTTGTTAGCATATGCCTGCGTGTGTGACAAAAGCGGGATGCGTAAAACCGCGTAAAACTGACAATCACGTGACACAAAAACTCTATTTGCAATTTGTTATTTTATACTTTATAGAAGAATCGAAAAAGCCACACATTGAAAAAAAAGAAAAAATCAAGAAGAAAAGAGAAAAACACCACCTTCTAAAAGCCAATCGACCAATAAAGTTTTAGCTGATTTACAATCGACGTATGTTATGAATCCAACATCAATTACGTCGAATATCGAGCTGCTCGTAAAAATATTTCCAAACCAACGTGCTGAGTGGCTCGAGATGATTCTTCAACGTAACGGTAGCAACGTTATGTATACCATCAAGTATATCGTTGGTCTAATGAAAGATGCCGCTTAGTTCCACAACCATCAAGAAGTTTTCCACTCATCAATACAAGTAATTAATGGTCAACCGGCTTTATACCAACCAGTTCTTTCAACAACCCGTACCACAATCAAATGCATCCAACACAACCAACATACCCAGTTTTCTCACCTTTTCACAACACTTATTTCACCCATTTTTCCCTGGGAGCCCCCCTACATTTACTCGTACAAGAGTTATCAGAGCCATCGAGGAAGATAAAAATGAAACATGAAAATGAAAGAATGGCCAAGGAAACGATAGACGAATAAAGAAAATGGAAAGTAACTTCATGGTGAAGCATGAAATGGCATCGTTGACATTTAACAACTTTGTGTAAGGTTACATTTAAAACTTAAGATCATTTTGCACGCGGGATTTTGTTTTATTTATATAGGGGAATTATACTTTATTTTTATTTATGCATGCAAAACAAAGCTTATTTTTTTCCACATAGTGAAATATTTGAGTTCGGATTCACTACGGTATAATAATGTTGATGCATGTACTGCATGAAAACATTTTCAATGTTTTTTTACCACATATATTTATTTCTTATTTTATCGCAATGTGTTATTAAATTATTTCAGCATATTTTTCTATTTGTTCATGTCATTAATAATAAGTGAGAGCAATCAACGCAAACAGACTTGTTCTTGCATGATTTTCAACCAGCTAAAAACATTCCTACTTTCTCTACTACTTCTTTTTAGTCTACTTATTAATTAGACTCGTTCAGATGGATACAGAGAAAAACACAAAATTTCAAACGTCTTTTTCCCAATTGATCCAACTTGTTGGTCACAAAATTTCCATGCTAAAGTGTTAACCAACAAGCGCGTCTTTTGAAGACATCGCAGTAGTTTGTCAAATACGCACCATAAGAAAACACTTATACTTACCAACACGTCAGCAACCTTTATGTAGAGTTTTGGAGAAAAATTATCTCATCCAAACTCCAACCATTTGTCTGTTGAATGAAACTCACATCGACATGACCAAAACGATTCAATAAGGAATCTTATTTTGTGCTAACTGAATCATGTCATACAGTTTGGTCCTGAAATAGACAACTAGTAATCACCAATCATGTATGTATCGTGTGTAACTACGAGTTTGAATATAAAACAAGAAAGGTGCAAAGACTTTGAAAGAAAATAATAAACATCGCTTATGCACTTCAGTCACGGTAAGTATAAAGTAAAGTTCCATTTCGAAAAAGTTTTTCAAAACTGACATTATAATGTGTGAAGTGTGACCAGAACCTATAACTTATAACACATACATATTAAAAAGCATCACTGTACTTGCCTCGGATTAAGATATGAATCACTTATGACTTTCAGCATGTAATTTGCCGCATCCCTCTCAGTTTGAAATGGAGAAAAACGAGCTCTAGTTAATACAAGAATAAGAGAATAAAATGAAGACTTTCGGATTTTTACTACTTTTTACAAAATAATGATCGAAATTTTGAGACAACAGAGTGATCAAAGGATCGTTATATATTGAAGATCATGCACCATGCAAAACTACATGTATGATTCACAAGACCATGTATGATTCGCACACACTATGTATGATCCACAAGGACTATGTATGATCCACACAGACCATGTATGATCCATGTATGATCCACAAGGACTATGTATGACCCACACAGACCATGTATGATCCACAAACACTAAGTCTGATCCACACAGACCACGTATGATGCACAAACACCATGTATTATCTACACAGCCATATGATATACAAACAATACGTATGATCCACACAGACCACGTATGATCCACACACACGATGTATGATCTCCACAAAGACCATGTATGATCCACAAACAATATGTACGATCGACACACACTATGCACGAGAAAAACCCAAGTCTAATTTTTAAATAACCAAATGAAAGGAATTTGCCTATGGTCAATACGAACAACAAAATTTTGCAACTTTTTTACATGCATGCTTTTAGTTCGCCGATTCTGTTCCAATAGCCATTTATGAGTTGCTCGACACGTAACATTTTACAAGCATAAAAAATAAAAACATCGACTCAATAATGCGGGCTCACCTTAATCTTTTTAATGTTTCTCCTCTAAAACAAGGTAGTCCTGTGTCGAGCATCAATGCAACTAAAGCACAAATTTCTTCCTGATAAGGCCTTCAATAGATATTGGAGATAAAACACGATAGTTATAATTTGCAAGGTAGAACAATAATGAACGTCACTCGAAAGTAATAAAGAAAATTTGATTACCTTACAGCAAGGTATGCTCTTACACAAAGTTCAGTAAACCATCTAGGAATAAAAGTTGCTGTGGTAAAAAGCTGATGACATGAGCCCGGTCAATCGATTAAAGTACTCTAATACTATACAAATTAGCTATTTTCTTTTTTGTCATTATATATTTCTGAAAAGCGAGAAAATAGAGAAACGCTCAATCGAATTGGCTTAGCTGGGTTTAAAATCATAAACTTAACCATGAAATTTTGTAGTCAATAACCTGAATGAATGGGATTCCACTGTTTTACCCATTATCATAGCCATTTCACGTGTAAGCTTCATGTCCGGTTCAAAGCCAAGATTTCCACCGGGAGATGACTCAAACATGAAGCCAAAATCTTAAAAAAATATCTGCCTTTTCATCTTTGTAGAGTCTTTAATAGCATAATATTATTAACAGAGATTTTATGAAAGAAGTCTTACTAATGGTGAGACCTTTGAAATATTTGAACTGATCAGAAAAGAACTATATTCCTTAATGGCTAGATAACAACATATTAAAACGTCAATGCAACTTTTAAGATGGTCATGAACGAAAAGAACGAATTTGTAATTAGCCGAGGTAAATAATATCACGAATATGTGCTTCTACCATCCATTTGCGTATTGATAGTCGCTATGTGTCGTAATACTAATCATGTCGTAATGAAATGATAAAATGGCGGAACTATTATCAATAGATTCACGGTGAACGCAAATCAAGGATATCCGTGCATACCATGAATAAGAAGAAAAGGTAGCATTCCTTATTTCATTCTTAGCTATGGGTGGCCCTGTGTATAATGAAAACTTTTCTCACCAATATGGATAACATGACCTTCATCATCAATCATAATATTTCCATTGTGACGATCTTTTATTTGAAGAAGAAAGCTCACTATTGAATAAGCAGCCATACTTTTTATGAAATTAGTGCGTGCCTAAAGCGAAGAAATTATTTTAACCTAAAAGCAACTACTCATGAACATATAATGCCTTTAAGGTAAAAAATGTCAATACAATGTAGCTTTAGAGAACACCATGTTAAGTTAAGTATTAACAATTAAAAATAAAATATAACGATTTACATCGGTCAAATGTTATCCACCTTTGCTTCTCTTCGACAGATAACATTGACCTCGGTCTGAATATCATGCACAACCTCATACGTGGATAACAACCTTATACGTGGATAACAAATACATTCTGTAAGCACTAAAGAAGAATTGAAAACCTTTTGAAATCTTTCCGTGTTTTCCTCGCCATACGTTTGGATAAAATACTCCAACAAATCAACTTCAGTCTGACGTCCAAGTTGGTCACGTGACTTAGCGTTAGGCACGCACTCTATTACACCACACTAAAGAAAATTCAATACGATTAAAATGTTGAGATGCAGATTGATTCAGGTCGATTTGCTCGACTTAAAATAATGCAAGTGGTTGCAAGTGGAAAGACCAGATTTAAATTACTCATGAGAGAGCTGAACCATGATGGAATGCAATCATTCTCGAATTGCTTTAAGTTCCAAAGTGATAGAAAATATGAGAAGTAACAGTTATATATAAACATACAAAAAAGTACCATAAACATAATGTAAAAATATCTTTATGAGCCAAAATGCACCATCAATGCGAGCAATTTTGCTATTTAACAGTTACAATAATATTACTACTCCTACTTTAAAATACTTACACCAGGCGCGGTCGCAATTACTCGATAAGGCATCAGAAATAGATCCAGACCTGCATCTTCAAATATCTTCTTAAATAATGAAATTACTTGAAGGGCCAACATATCCTGTTTACAAAGATAAAAGTTGAGTGACAGATCAAAGTGATCTTTATTAAACAATAAAATGCATCAATGCAACAGTAAGGATGTTTTTGTGCAGAATACCATCTCGGTTATAATAATTTCAAAGCTTTTCAAGGTTGACCAGATGTTTACAAAAAGACACACAATATAGTGATGAATGAAATTCGATTTTCATATTTACAATGCATTTTCGTGTATGGCGTCATATATTTAAGGAATTTGCCAATGTAGAGTATAATATACAGGAAGTATATACATATACCTGTCGAACATCGTCACCAACTTTAAATATGGCCCCTTGCCAAAATACTTTATTGTCACTTTGACGACTGACGGTTCGTGTAACACAAGCATGCTCAGCAGTGGGAATGTGACCACGCAAGGAGTTTGATTTTCCTGTTTTATAAAAAAATATGATATAATTGTTGTGAGTCAAGGGAAAGGTAATAAACAGAATGAGAGATACATGTACATACAAGGTGCGTAGAAACAGAA
Organism: Xenia sp. Carnegie-2017; assembly: GCF_021976095.1. Classification (NCBI taxonomy): domain Eukaryota; kingdom Metazoa; phylum Cnidaria; class Anthozoa; order Malacalcyonacea; family Xeniidae; genus Xenia; species Xenia sp. Carnegie-2017. Next base: position 6,795,372 of record NW_025813402.1, read on the forward strand.
TGACGAAATGCAAGCATGTGATTTTATATGGGAACAGCATCTCAACTTCCTGTTTTGCCAACAAGGTCATATAGTTGTTGTAAGATAATCTCAAATGTTACGTATAGATGCCTGGTCTTCTTTACGTTTTGCTGGCAGACAGATTAATCTCAAGGGAGGTTAACCATTGCTAATGGTTTTGTCTAAAAGATCACCACGACAGCAAAACGTAAACAAGGTAAGTCATCTATAAGATAGCGTGTACTGCATTTACTACCGGAACCTCGATAATCGGGGGGGGGGGATTTATATATATTCGTAGTCACAGCTCGTAAAAAGCAATTGCTTTTAAAAGAGAGTAATCAGGCTAAACAAGCATATGTGAATATTGCTCCCCCCCATTATCGAAGTTCTGACGTCCCTGGAAGGGGTGAAAAAAGGGCCAGAGGGAAAATAGAAGGGGGGAAAGATGTGAATAGCGTTGTGTATCATACGTTAGATGTATTAGACGAGTTGTAAGATAAAGTTCAAATCACTTTTGCTAATGGATATCATTTTATAAATATAACCAGTAAAAATTGAAATTGTGTTAAGACCGTCAAAATCAATCTGAATGAAAGCTCCATTTCCTTACCAACGTTCATGCGTTCCATTTCTTCAATGCCACATCTTTTTACTTTAAATTTTGCTAAAAATGGCGCTTTGGCTGCACTTTGCATGGGTGTCCCTGAAGTGTAGTCTATATCAAGTATCAGACACTCGGGATTACTTGGCAGATAAACGCCAGATTCAACCTTGATTTTTCTCAAAGCTTCCAAACATGCCTGTTTACGCTGTGGCTTAGGAATGGGCCTAAAGATTAGGTGGATAAAAAATGTTAAAAAGCGTTGATCAAAATACTTGATGTAAATAGCAAAACTTGTGACTATCCACGCCACAACTTTCACATTTATCTTTAAATTAGTTTTTGAAAGAACGAGTCATTGATACTACAATTGCATAAAAGCCTCAACTGGCAACATACACTTACTTTATTTCACCTGATATTCCAGTAACTTTGGCAAAAAAACGAAATTCACGTTCATAAAATTCCAAGGCACTTCCCGATAAACTCTCCTTGATCCTCGACATTATATCATCTAAACGATCAGCTACACCTGGATCTCTAATCTTTCCTTCTTCATCAGTGAAAATATTTGTCTTCATGTTCCAAAGCAACTGAAGAAAAGTATTCATGCAAAATGAATTATGTTTTATGTACGTAATTACAAAAGAAATGAAGAATAACCTTCCCCCAATTCAAGAAAATTTATTGATCTAGCCGTGAACAGCTATAAACATTGAATCTAGTCGTGATCAGGAAGGTACTGGGTTTAGTCATGAACAGCTATAGACATGTCTAGTCGTGATCAGGAAGGTACTGGGTCTAGTCATGAACAGCTATAGACATGTCTAGTCGTGATCAGAAAGGTACTGGGTCTAGTCATGAACAGCTAGATGCTGCATCTAATCGTTAATAACTAGGTATGAATAAAATCCAGGATTAGCTTTCAATTTCAAACTTTTGACAGATTTTCATGGATCTCAATCGTCCGAATTCTTTTCTTATTGTACTTTTAATGCCAGACAGAACACCTGGGTTTTACTATTGTTACATTTGCAACGATCATAAGGACAGACATAGATAGCATACTTGATGAGCAATAAGTTGCGACTTGCTAGCTGCCCACAGTATATACTGTGATACATAACCCAAATCATCATATCGCGTAGCCTGAACAAGCTGTGGGATATAGAATATGATCGAGTCAGGAGGGAACGATCGTAGTACACGAGTGGCATATTGAGCTGTCAGGGGATGTGCAGGGTATAGGCACGAGAAGTAACTCAATGCGGTGACTGGTGTAACAGGTGACCAACATAAAATGGCGGAGAGCTCTGGAATATTTTTTTTAATGTTTTCGAACGTAACTAGAAACTGAAAAGAGAAAAACAACAGAACAAATTATTAATGTTTACTCAATCCTTCTTTACTGTGGTTCCTTTTAAAAAACGTTATATGATTGACTATAACATAAAATATAAGATGAATTTTACATAACAACAATATATACGTACATTAACTGCTTCAGGAATGTGAATAACAGCTGAAGGATGTCGTTTCACCAAAGTTGCAACTTCTTTTTGTACTGTCGTATTCTCTTTGAATCTGGAAATTCATGCGCGCAAATGCATTAATTAATTTGCAAAGTTTCTCCTTTGACTGGGAGATTTTATCATTACCGGAAACAGAAAGGAAACGTTATTGGCGCCAAAAGCCATTTTAAAATGAAATTTTATAAATAATTTTATTTCAAACGCTTCAGTTGTGAAAGAACGTAAAATAATATTGATGTGGACTTTCACGAGTCATCGAAACGTTAAGGACATTTGTTAAAAGAATTTTATCTACACGATAGAAGTATAAAAACAACAGTTAGGTAACACACACACATTGCAGGACACATATACAAGTTGCATAATACAAACTTGTTAAACGAAATAAGTACATTACTAAGTAGCCAAAACACGTCACAATCATGGTTTTGATTGCAAGTTCATGACTAACTTAACTTTGAAAGAGAGGAAGCGAGAGAGATTAATTGTAAAAAAGCTCTGGCGAAGCTTACTTTGCAAATACAGTACTATATCTTACCTGGTACATAAATGCACAGCCAAAGATGGAGAAGTTTGCCAAGCAAGTCTGACAATATCTCGCCAGACCTTTTCATTAAACGTGGTTTGTGATGACCATTTCGTAAGCTGTTCCTCTCCAGGAAATGTTAGATTGGCATCAGCAGATGTATTATGCCAAGTCGACAAGAACTCAATCGCACGCTTTATTAACGCCAATATAAGACTGCGCCTGCGTATTAAGTTTTTCACGTGAGATTCGACGGTGTTAAGGCGCTGGTCAACTGACATTGCTTCAGTCGAATTTCGACTTGAGTATTTGTGTACTGACGACGTAGATACAGGAAGGGTGTTCATCCATTTTTGCTGTAACATAACCAACAAAGTAATGAATAGGTGACTTACGACTACATTAATTAATAGTTTAGGTAAAAAACATACAGAATATACGGCCATGTTATCGGATGACATTGACACTGATCGTTGTTTGGACTGGACGTTCAAAAGTGCCATCAACGATTTCTTCTCTTGAAATATGGCTAGCCAAAACTTTATCAACGTTGTGATGTCTGCACGAAGATCTGTACCACTTCGTTGAGGACACTCCAAAGCAACACTGATCATAAATAGTGAAGAATGAAAAATGGCGAATCCAGTTACTTGTTTAGGTGTCCCCGTATGGCGGTCAAACAATAAAATGAAAAAGATGGATGTAGTGGATTGTTTTCAAAGTTTGTTGGTTCACTTGGTTGTTTTGATGTTTACATGTTGGTTTTATGATTTCAATGTTTCAATGTAGGTTTCAATGTTTTAATGTAGATTTCAATGTTTTAACGTAGGTTTCAATGTTTTAATGTAGGTTTCAATGTTTTATAGTAGGTTTCAATGTTTTAATGTAGGTTTCAATTTAGGTTTCAATCTCGAAGTACTCGGTCCACCTTTTCTAGATCTATAATGTTCCACTGTCGAACAATAAAGAATAAGAAAATGTGCACCAAGTGCATTGTTGCGTTTGGTGGTAAAATAATAAGAAATGAGAAATAGAGGATCTAATGAACTGATATGTTTTAATTAGTAGCAGAGCAAGCCCGTTTTTACTCTTACAATGCAAATGTTTTCTTGGTCTATGAATGGATTTAATTTTCAAAAAAAATGAATAACAATTTTGAAGAAAAATTTGCATTGTATGAGTAAAAGATTGCACTATCGTTACTAGTTTCAATGCATTGCGCTCGAACAAAAAAGAAAAGACTCTTTCAGTCGAGGCATCTGATATTTGGTATCGCCATGCTAAGAACCATTAAAGGCATCCATACAATCTGATGAGTTAAGGATATACAAATCGTCAGGTTATTAATTTTGTCCTAAGTCAAATTTTTAAATTTTGAGATTTTTGCTTAAAACGACTATTTTGCCAAGTGGTGTATTCTGTATGTATTGCCGAAGTCAATTGACCAATCAAAAGTCCCTAAAATGACTTAAATAGAAAAGTTTGAAATGTGAAAAAGTGAAACCTCGTATTTATTTCCCTCCCAATCGTTATAATATTAAGTAGTAAAATAACATGATATCATACGACGACCCATAATTCCATTCTTCATTCCAACAACAGCATTAGCAAATACACAACAAAAATATCACAGATAAAATCACATGACAAAATTGATATCATCATACCAACCTGAAATAATCCAGAGCAGTGGTATAAATTCGTTCTCTTAGTATGTTCTTGATCGTCAAATTGGGTAAAATGTCGTCTTGCAGCATATTTATTCCCAATAAAAGTAGTTTGAAGCGAGCATTTAATGCACACGAATGACGAGAGAGTACATTTGCTTTTGTTACCAGCAATGGGAAGGAACGAAGCAGCAACATAAGGAAGACATTTATCTGTTTGAATGTAGAGAAAGAAACGAAATATCAAGAAACTTCAGAAATAGAAAGTTTCCACACATAGATGATGAATCGCCCAGAAATGTTTTCTGATTACAAAAATACTGCAAACATTGCTGTAAAACATCAACATCATGAGCAAACTCTCACCTGTAAGCACACAATGGTAAAAAGGCAAGAAACAATTCATTCATAAAGTGCCAACATCAGGGTCAGGGAACTAACTTTTTTAGATAGTTTAATTGATTTTAGGAACAATGGCAATATATTTAATAGAACTTTATCTTTACAGGCTTTTTGGAGCCAGAACTATACACCTATGCGCTATCTAAAATTTGTAGTGCGGTTTTTTTGGAAGCTTTACAATAACATCTTTATTCAGTATAATGAACGCTGTTCCTTAAATGCATGTTTTCTCCATTTTATCGTACATCGGCGCGAAGTCTAAGACCTAAAAGCCCGTTAAGATAAAACTTTCGTCGAATGAAAATGTTGTAAATGTTCTTAAATTTTGATTTAAAAAGTCATTTTCCAGAGTTTGATATAAGCACTTTAAGCAATCGTTATCCGTTCCTCAATCATTTTGTACCAAAATAAAATACCTTAAACGATATCATAATCTTCTTTAGTATACCCCCAAGAGTTTCTGGAAATTTTGAAAAAAACTTCACGCATATGATGTAAAGCGCTTACTTTATCCGAGTTAGAGTATTTGACGACTTCAAAGCGTTGAACGAGGAACTCTATCCATAATTCATGAGGAACTACGTTTGGTACATACAGTTCATCGTCAGCGTCATCACACCGTGAGAGGGGACTGGTACGACGTCTGTCAACACTAAATAGGCCTTTACGACAGTCAACAGTCCATTGCCACGCCGAAGATAGTTCACAAAGAAACTGCAAAGAAGAATTAGGACTTAAGAGGCGACATGACGAGTGGGCGGGTTATACAACTGGTTTGAAGCATTATTAACGGGCCAAACTAGTAAATGATACTTTTTTCAATTAGTCGCATAATAAAAATAGCTGAAGGGTCTTTTGATTTCTATTTGGTGAATATTCACTAACGATTTTTCATTAATCAATAAACTAAATATAAAATATACAGTTGATATTCCCTAAAATCTAGGATAGAAAAACGTTATAAATTTGTAAATTCTGTAGCAAAAACTTTACACCAGTCCATTTCTTGCATTTTTTAGACAAATCTGTATTCTCAAAGTTGAAAAACACAAAACGAATTCTGATACATTCTCCAAGCGCACAACAGCAAAAACTTTCTTAACTGCACATAACGACAAACAATAGCAACAAATATGTGTACCGGAAGTTCAATATCAGGTCTAGCGGCAGATATCCATTCCCAGCATACAACAGCACTTTCTAACGACAGACGTGTGAAAATTCGAGCAGGTGACCAACAGATGATTCGAAGAAGTTCACAATCAAGATCTGTAATACATGTAAAGTTGACATCAGTTTACCATCGCATGTTTACGACAATAAAAAAGGGCCACAATATAAGCATAGGAATAGTTTACCTTGTGTTTGAATGAGTAAAGCCGCTGCTCTAAATAGCACGGTCTCATACGATTTGTCATCCGCCACAATCTTCTGCAACTGAGCCACAATAGCAGCTGATAGCCTCGACGATGCTTCGTTTATGGAAGTGCCATTAAGGAGGTTTGCCATATCCAGCATGCCATTGATCTGCAGAGAAATATGGAGAATTGAGCAAAATATACGACTTTTTGTGCAAGTTACATATGGAGATCTTCTCAATCCATGTATTTGATCGTAAAGGAATGACAAATTATGGATGAGTAAAACTATATTACAGTATGTCATTCTCGGACGAATTTACATTTTAACTTTATTCAAAAGCAAGCATCAGAGAAACATCATAATGATATGAATATAAGGATTCATATTCTTAGGATATTTAGTTTTTACCTTTGAAAATATCTTAAAAGCAGTCAGTTTTTAAAATTTCATCCTCTAGACAACCAATAGCATTGTAATGTAATATAATATGAAACATACTCCGAATACAAATTTCATGTCTAACTCAGTATTTGAGAAATAAACAAGTCAATTTTTATTTTAACAGTAATACTTCGAATTTATTGCTAATTCATCATAAGACTCTATTTACAAGCTAACTGTGGCTCTACTATTTATGCGTTATTACTTCATTTCAACGGAAGTACGTAGAGCCCCAATTATGTTGTAAATAGAGTCTTATGATGAATTTGCAATAAATTCGTAGTATCGTTGAAATAAAAGTTGTCTTGTTTCTTTCTCAAATAATGAGTTAAACACGAACTTTTTGTTTGGAGTACATTTCATATTGTACAAGATAAAATTGTCGGCTAGTAATGGATACTGTTATGTAAGTGTTTCTATTTCATCATTGAGCTGCTATAATTTATATTGAAGACACTGCTACGTACAGTACAAAATCTCTACAAACCACTGTAAAGAGATTTTCCAATTCTATCAAAGTCTCCGTAACGTAACATACCTCACCAAGATATCTGCTTCTAATTGTGAGGTTTGCTGTAAACTGAGCGTTATCATCCGTCACACACGAAGGCAGTTTAGATTTCACGGCGGAGCTCGACATGGCTGTATTGTGGTTTAAAGATGGCATCGTAACAGAACTTTCGGTGACTAAAGCAATTCCAGTATGCTGCAGAACAGTGGTTTGCATATGCTCCACTTTCACCAGATATTCCTAAATTGAGTTATAAAATGAAAATATCGTAAAGAGATTTGCTCAGACCTCTTCACAAATTACTAATTAATCACGTCTCAGCATAGTGTGAATAACATATAGCCTGAAAACTACAGCTGATAAACGTACGGGTAGTACAAAACAAGTATACTAACGAACAATTAACACGGGAAACCTGATAAACAACTCAAATACTTATGTAATATTGTGAAGCAAGATTTGTCATACTTGCAAAAGTGATTTCGTAGTTAACGGTGCCCATTTTATGGCTTCTTTAAGGATGCCAGTACACCTGGCAGCAAAATCACTAACGGTCCTCTGTCGTCCCTCAGCAACATCTGATACAGTAAGAACATACGGGATATCACGAACATGCAGGTCAACACGTTGATGATTATCGTGCTAAAAAACAACAAAAAACACATTTTTGAAACGCACTGTAAGTAGGAAAAGGAAAAAAAACAACAGGAAAATGAAACTAAGAAATGAGAACGGACTCAATTTGGGAAAATAAGGGAGAGCGCTGTTAACCTAATATCGATATTCAATAAATATCATTAAATACTGTTTTTCACTAACATATACATTAATAGATGCAACCTTTGGGTCGAAGAAAAACTTATAATTATCTGTCAACCAGAGTTATCTACCATCAATAAACGCAACGAACTTGTGTTGCCTTGTCGTCATAGGAAGAAAACACTTTTACGTAATAATTAACTAATATACACACATGTACAATTTGTTGAATATCTATATTTCATAAATACATCAACGTACACAGAACAAAATACTCAGTACTTGCGGAATGTCAATATTTTTATAACCTATTCATGTCAGTTTCAATCAATAGTTTCTAAATTTACGTCATTAGTCTCAGTAGCCATTCGTGTACATGGATGTAAAAAAACCTTATACTTGACATATTAATAAAATAGTCATCGGAGGGCTATATCCAGCCTTATTTATACACAGCCGACCACTAAATGTATTTCGCTTTCACATACCTTAAGTTCCAAAGCTTGAGCAAGCACTTGCAAAATATCTAACATAGTGTGTAAAACGGTGCCATTCCACAGTAAATGAGGGAATCTAATTAAGAATAGATACACGAGCAATTTTATGACGATTCTATAGCATAAAACAGTAAGTTGTACTATACAATGCACGTTTAAGACTCTAGCACACACCTTTAGCTTGTTTAAGTGAAAAACATGACATACATACTTTTACCTTATAGAAATTTTATGAATTAATCTATTTTATCAAAATACTAAATAAGAAAGCTTTACAATGTCGGAGTAAAAGCACTTACTTATCAACAAGCAATGACAAATATTTATCAGCAATGCGTTGTATTCGAGACGATAAATGGTTGAATTTCACCAGGAAAAACTGCGCATGACTTTCGAGTTCCCTTTCTCGATCATCGGTTTTTGGCTTGTCACTAAGAGCACTTAAGAAAAGTTCAAAAACTCTATCTGCTATCACGGCTACACATTTCCACATTTCTATAAGCATATAATAAAAGGGACAATGAACAACTTTTCAATGGATAATGCTTCTTGGAACACAAGAAATACGCAAACACATATGAAAGTCTGGTGAGATTCTATAGACACCATATTTTACAGCATAGTACTGACAAATTTCTTAAATGCCACTTTTAAACAACAGAGTACTTTTAAAACTGCCGTTAAAAACCGAGGTAGGATTCAAAATATCTCGGAAGAAGATCCCCAGGAAAAACTCGGGTAAAGACCCTCAGGGAAAAGACCCCGGGAAAAACTCTCACGTAAAAACTTTCGGGGAGAGAGATCGCGGTAAAGACCCCAGGGATAGTGAAGAAATGATGAAATGTAGTTTGGAGAAATACATCAAGTCAAACAAAACATGATCTAAAATACGTATCCCCAAACCTGCTTTATCTTTCAGTAATGGTTTGTTTTCCAAATATGTGAAAACATTATTGAATGATCTCGTGTCATTAGCCACACGTAAAGACTCAAGCCTGTACACCGACAGCAGGTGAGTACATTGACCAAAATTTAACTTGTTCACTATTACTGAAATTTCATTGTATTGCCGACGACGTCAAGCACTGAAGTTCGAACATCGTTCACTTCGGACTGTGAAATGCACAAATGAGTAACGTGAGTAATTTAAAAACTAAAAACAGTAATGCTGTTGAATCAATCACGTGATTTACCGGATCCATTGCGTCACTTTTCAAAGCTCTGTTATACAATAATTCCGATCTCAAATGCTCTTCACCCAGTAAAAGTGGAGATCTGTCAGCCACCTGACAGACGCCAGTGTACCAGTGAATTGGCCAAGAGCTAGAGCCTTGGACTCCAAAGCCAAACACAACGCAGTAGAGCCAAAAATCGCGGAAAAGTTTATGAAGACGTGGTTTGGGATCTGTGATTGGTGGAAGACGAGACACTGTAGTCGCGATTGCGGGAATCAAGACACCAAGATTTCCTGCGCTTGATGAGGCCTATAAAATAAAAAATATACACATTAAAAAAGTGCTTGTCATTAAAATAGGCCTTATTGCAGTCATTAGTAATGACTTCAATCAGTGGCGGACACTTTATGAAATATTAGTAGGGGGACGGGGGTTAGCTCGTCCTCAAGGTATGAGATTTCTCGTGAGATTCCATGTATAATTTCTACGTACATATAATCCTACACACACAAAGTTTGATACGTCTGTTGGTACGTACGTGTACAGTACAGAAATCTATCAAATAGTTATTTTTCAACTTCACAGTTATGTTATATAGGTTTGATTTGAGTGATTTTGGGAAAGATTCTAAGCCTTTCATAAGTATGGGGGGCTCATAGCTAGAACTCAATGCTTGCAAAAGTTGAAATCTTAAGGGTGTAAATAAACGTATTCTAACACGTATTTAGTCGGTGAGTTCACTGCAAATGGTAAGATCCTTCATAAAAATAACTTCAATAAAACAGAATTAAACAATCAAAATAAGAAGATGGTATGATAACATAACATAATTCTAAATACTAAGACCAGCCGACAATTTGAAGAAATATAGTATAAAGCAAATTCCGAAAAAGCAAGACATCTTGAGATTGCAAAATATGCATCAAAACAAGACGAGAAGTGAACTGTAAATTTTCGACTTTATTTCAAAGTCATCCTCAGACAGAAGTCATACGGAATTTGCTTTATACTATATAATTCTAAATACCCTACGACGTCGACAGAAATATTTAAGTACGATTTAGAAAGTTCGTTAAACATTCTTTTGATAAAAGAAAAATTCAGACTTGAGAATTTCTTTTACCTTAAGAAAGGAAGCCTTCTGTGTGGCTCGTCGACTTTCCAATCCCATCTGAACAAAGAGCTCCAGAAGACTGACCAGAAGATCTTGTAACAAATCTTGTCTTTGCAAACGAGCTGCAATCTCTTCCAGGGCATTAATAACAGAGTTTTGAGCAATGTCTATGAAAATAGAATTCAATTTAATCAAGAATATATAAAATTAAATGCAATCAAAAAGAACACATCTACCTCACTCTATCATCCCACAACTCTCGACTCTACACTCTTACTATTTACGGTTTCTAAAGTTTATCATAAAACCAAAGCTTAAAAACTCCAAATAAATCTATACCAACCCACCCTACCCTCTATACTATAATTCAAAGTTTATCATATAACTAGGCTTTAAACCCCGAACATATCTCGAGCAGGTAGAAACCCTCGACCTTCGATCTCGGGCTAGCACTGATCAGCTTTCGAGTTCTCCCAAAGATCTCAGCAGTTTGCAAGTAAGCCCGTGCAAATATAGTATATATATCTCTTATTTCTTAACTAAAGAATGCGGAGGAAACGGTTCATAAGGCAAACCGTGAGGTTTTAATGCACCCAAAAGCTTACCAACCTGAATGCTTCAGTTTTCTCATCCTTTGAAGACGGTCCACTGGAATAAGCTGATGTCCCAGAGCTTGTAACAATTTTGATGAACATGTCCAGTATATTTTTATACACTTCATCCTGTTAAATATGTAAAAACAACAAAAACTTTATCAGTGTCTGTTGTGTTCCATTGCAAGTACTTTGTAGGCAATTTAATCTTAAATGAAAACATCAAACTCAAGCAGATCGTAATGTAGATATCTATGTCGGTGAGTGACGTAACAAAGTCAATAATTCGGGGAGGGGGCACATATTTATAAATTCATGTTCTGCCGTATTGAGATCTTTTGAAATCCATTTTTTTCAAGGATTAAAACATGCATATATGTATGAATATGTGCCCACCCAATTAACAAGTTTTCTACGACATTGATATAAGTTACTAAGCCCAAATTCACAATGTTATTACGCTCAAAGTGCAAAAGAACCATTTCCAATTTTACACATGGATATCTCACTTGTGTTCCAAGTTGCTCACATACATCCTATAATCATACACAGCGCACCTTCTCGATTAAAGCAATATTCATCAACTGCTCGACGATCACAAAATCCAACGATGATGGTGGCGAACCAAATTTTTGCAAGAGTCCATCTCTGACTTTCTCGAGGATACCAGGATAATCTTTAAGATGAAGACCAACAGCACCAACAATTTTGATGACGTTCGAATGTTTCAGTTCTTTGATTTGATCATCGGTACTTGTCGTGTAAAGACGATTGAGAACTAAACCCACGAATTCCTCGGTGAATTTTGGGTCAGTTCTTACGATTACACCGAGAACTCTAAAATGAATTATAACAAGGACTGTAATACATATAAATCATACAGCTTACATAAAAAACTCCGAAAAAACTACCAATAATAAAAATCACTTCAAACACAATTAATACAATTGGATTGTTTTCTACAAAGTTCACTTTGTCTGTTCAGTAAAATCCATTCTCGCTATGATAACTACCATTGGAATACATTTTTCTTTCTTCTTGAACAATTTACATGGCTTTTAAAAATTTTAATTTCACTTTGTAAACAAATACATTGAAAATAATAATACTTTCGCACCACGGTCAAGACATCGTAAAAAACTGCTCGCTAAAAAACATCACTTGGTATTTTATAAATTAAAAAATAAATTATATTTCTATGGGAGATTAAGAAACCGAATGATCAATTCATCCTCACTTGCAAATATTAGCCAGGGTAGTTTCCTGAACATGTTTGAATCCCATTTTTTCAACTGGTTCTTCAACAACTGCTTTAGGTTGGACAGCAGTAACGGTACCGGAAGTAGTGTCTGAAACGGTCACCATAGGCGATTTTGATTTACGTTTTGGTTGGTATAACTTCAAAAGGAGGAGAGAAGGAGCGAGAAAGAAATGACGGTAGCAATCCAATGCAACACTATACAAAAAATAGGCACGCACCACGTACATGAGGAAGTAAAATAACGAACATCGTTCAAATAATATAATATATTTAATGCAAGGTATTGTAAAATAATCTAAACAAAACCCAAAACAAAACCCAAGAACAACACTTACAATGTTTTTTGTGACAACATCGGATTGAATTGTAATTGTATTTATCATAATGTATTCTGACATAGCCTTGGACCGTCATTAGTTAATTAGCGGAATGATGCAGATTCTCGTTTTGTCAGTAGTTTAACATGTCAGCCATTGCAAAACTGGATACTGTAGTAACTTTTTTACATTATTTATAAGCTCTGGACTGAGTGTGCACTTAAAAATAAATGAAAGATTGTATCGAGTAGTAGAATTTGTTTTTCATCGATGACCTAAAAAGTTGCTTGCAAGAAAGACTGATGCAGTTATCACACCGTTAAAATCAAGAATAAATAAATTTAATGGACCATATCTTTCCCATCATAAGCTAACTTTTGATATAAATTGAGGGAAGAATGGAAATGGAAAGAGCACCATTTTAACATCAGCGTCATTGTACGTTGTTACCGAATAGTTGTACTGTATAAAATTTGTAAAATACATTGTCATACACGACAAGATTGACAAATTTTGTATTACACAAGAAAATTGAAAAGGTAATGATCATATTCTCAAACAAATTTTCCATTTCTTCTCTGATTATTTATCCCTTTTAAAATTATCTGGGCGATGAGACCTGAAATAGCGTAACATGACAAGAGGAGACGAAAGGTGACGATTAGAGATGAGAGACGACCGAGTATTAATGTATGATTGCACTATCCATGACATAAAACATCGTTAGTTCCACAGACAAGGGTGCAAAAATAATTTTTACTTGTTAAACATTGTTCATGAAACATCATACTGACTTATGTTCAACGCCAGCTTCGCCGCTTTTCTAGTGTTTTCCGCATTTTTTATTTAAAAACGTATGCATATCGTTTTTTAAATCTCTGGCAAACATCGCTATTTTTGACTTTTTCAAAGACCGACTTTTAATGGCGTCAATCAATAATTGTAGAAACTATTATTTGTAGATATGACATCTTACCTACAGACATCGACATTGTTTACATAGAGAATAATAATAATTGTTATCATTTAGCAATAAAACTGTGTAATGGCATTAATACCTCGCACGATTTTTAAACTTGCACGCCAATTTTCCAATGCTGTTCAAACAGCTAACAATCAAACTAGGGTCCGTCTGAAGAAGACCAAACGATGTGTTGGAATTAAGATAATCCACAAGAGGTTCCATAAGTTCGTCAAAATCTAGGATGCATGAAAATACTTTGCTAGCAAATTTTATGCAAGCATGCGTGTTTGTTCCCTTTTTTGCTGTTTGTAACATGCATGTTCTTTCTTGCGTGTTTAACGTGTGTGTTCCAATCACCGTTTGCTACGTCATGAGCAAGCCAATTTCAAGCAAGATAAAGCTTAATAACGTAACTTAATGATGGCGTCTTCAAGTTCAAATGTAGAAATAACGAATAAAGAGGAAATTCTCCCTTTCCTTACCAGAATCATCGCCGGCTGACCACACCAAAAGATCAACACACGAAGACAGGATATGAAATCTACATTGTAAATCATGCCTTGAGTGTTTGCTTTTCTGAATAGCACCCCTCTCTTTGATGAAAAGTTTCTTGATGAAGTGTTGTATGCGTTGTGTTGTCTCTTCAGGTAAATCTGAAGGGTAAAATGTATAATCTCATACGGTTAGCATGCCTTAGGTCAATGTTATGCACATGGTTATTATGTCGAAGGTCAATCTCATATGGTTAATATGTCAAAGGTAAACTAAATATGGTTAATATGCCAAAGGTCAATCTCATATGGTTAATATGCCGGAGATCAATTTCATATCGTTAAAATGTTGACGGTCAAATTAAAAATGTTTAATATGTTGAACTCAAATGTAAATCGAATGCAGTTAACAAGTAGAAGATCAGTGTGTTCATCTTAAAAGTCTAAAGCTACACGCTTGTATTAAAAGATTCTACAATTTGAATATGGGTAAGTCAAGATAAACTACACTTGACGACTTTAATCAAGGGGCTAAATGAAGACGTTTCATGCCTGCTGTACAATAAATTAGAATGCTTGATACTTCTACTGAAAATAATTTTAATTGGAAATTACTAAGTCATCAAATAACATCAAATAAAACTTTCGTTTTGAAAAATGAACAGAATATAAAAATACCCTGATTTCAACTTGTAAGTAGTAAAACTCAAGTCAGACAACAGTTCCATTATCGTAATAACGTACGTACCATTTCCGTTAACGCAAATATCCTTTAACATTGTCACCAAGGCATCCTTAATAACTTTTGGATAGTGATGATAAGGAAATTTTTCTGGCAGATTGTCAATCTGAAAGTAGAAATAGAAATAAGATCATATGGGTTAATCAACACGTTTGAAACCAGCTCTAATGAGACAGACCATCAAACTATTTGTATAGTGAACGATTTGAGCCCGGAAGTATATTTTGTAACATGTTTGAAAGACATAGATTGTCTTTCAAACATGTTACAAAACACCAACAATCTCTCTCATGTCCACGTCAGTGGAGTCATGAGAGAGATTGTTGGTGTTGGTATTGACTGACGTTTCGACACCATTAGAGTCAGTTATCTTCACAGTGAAAAACAGACAGAACATAGAACATAATGATTTCCCCAGTAATATTGTCGAAACGTCAGCCAAAACCAAAAAGAACAGTTCTTCCCAGGACTGCATTAACCTGGACGATCTACATCAATAAACATGTAACTTATCAATGATAAATGATGTGTTCTGATAGTTTCGATAGTTCTATGTTATGTGCACATTGTAACTTTGTACACAACTATCAAGTTGCAATATCCCAAGGTCATGTCAAAAAATGTACCTGATTTAACTCAGCGAGGATTTTATCCAGTTCAACAAGACTGACTGATAAAAGCAGTTTTTCGATGTCTTTGAATATCGTCTCCAGTTGACTTGGTGACACAATTGTGAAAAATACATTATTCGCTGTTTCAGAAACTCCATCATTTTCATCGCCAGTTAATTTTGCATCTTTTGCCCAATCAATTTTTGAATGCAAGATATTTTTTTTGTATTGCTTGTGACATAGAAGTTGAGAGTTGGAAAGTACTATGTTTGTTGCATTTGAAGATATGGCTTGACATACGCCAAGAAGAATTGGAATTGCAGCCTTGCAAATATGTGCTAGAATTTAAACATGAACAAATTACAGACTGTGTTCTAAGGAGAGCACATATATAAAAATGAATGATTGGACTATACTCCAGAAATGAAAAAAGCACAACGCATCGACTAAGTATGTGAGTAAATGCCCAAAGATAAAGTATGAAATGTCACAGTACGAGATGATGAATGGATCTCTTTATGACATTTTACAATTAATACGGCAATTTTTTAACAAATCAGCAGATGGCCAATTCTACAATTCTACAATTTCATTAGCTATAACAGGGGAAAAGTTTTTTTTAACATTAGCCAATTTTCACTACTAACAATAATCTATAGGAATTTCCCAGAATAAAACGAATAAAAAATTTTTGATTATTTTGTTTGTCGCCATTGTTAAATCTGACTACTCAATTCAAGATGACGGTTGCCTTTGGCAAAAATGAAATAAAAACGTTAATGTTTAGGTCAAATGTGATGAAAAAATATTTTCCAAAAGTGTGAAGATGTCAATCATTCAGAGACCTTAGGTTCTTTTTGAGAACTCAAGAAAATGTATTTCAAACGATTTGTTTTTTACTGATGAAAACTACAGAAGTGAAAGACAACTGTATGAAAATGGTGAGAAAATAAAGCTTCGTTTCAGGTCTAGGAAGTTATAAATTTTCTTTAACATTGCTTTCTTGGTCTTTATAAGGAACTATTGGACCACTTTTTTGGTCGATAATTTCTCCATAATGACCCAGTGATTGCTTAATAAGAGCTTATTCATTTACTATGCAGGTGGTTGAAAATGATCATATTCATACCTTTTTCAACATCTGTTTTGTCTTCAATATCACAACATGTTTGAATAAGCTCTTTGAATAAATGTATAAGTGCCAATATAATATCATTGGATCCATTTGGGCCTTCCAAACTTGCTATCTTCAGAAGTAGCAATACAAAATGATAGGAGAATTCTTCAGCAAGACAACCTTTAGAAATTCTTCCCAATTCACTTGCTTCATTAAACTTTATTGAAGGTAAAGACTTCAAAAGATTTAAGAGTAAAGGTAGTATCCTATCTTTATGTTGAAGTTTTGATTCAATAAGAAATATTTGAACAGCCAGAACTGCATCCAATTGTCGCTTTTCAAGTATGACAGTCGTTGATGATGCATTTGCTGACACTTTAGGATAAAGACGTGCCAATTTTCTGACCTATTATCCAATACGTAAAAATTATTGCTAAGAGAAACATTAGGAAAATAGTAATATATTAATTTCTCACCAAGCTCATGCTGAGTTAAGTCAAATTGTAAACAGTCAAACAAGGTAGTGAACTGGAAAGAGAACGCCACAACGGTGATTTTGGTGTTTTTATGTTGAAGGGAAAAACTTTGACGGGATTTAACTCACAGACACGAAATTCAAATGATTCAATTCACATTTAAAATAATCAGAACAAGAAGACTTTAGAATAAGCAAAATTCCGAACAATCAGAAGAATGATGTCCACGAATGTCAAATGTCATTTTCCGGAATTTGTTTTATTTTATTTTTGTACATACAGTGAGAGTCACAAATAACACAATTTGAGCGTTACATGTGTATTCTAAAATACAGTTAGAATGTTCAATTATAAAACAAACCTTCTCCCAAGGCACAGGGTTTAGACCTCCGAGAGACCTTGCCAAACAACCAAGACTAGATGTGGTTGGTAAACATAAGAATTCTGCCATGTTGATTGAATGTGCAATGTAAAAAAGATTTGAGTCAGCGGTTATAAACAGAGAGGGAAAGAGAGGGGAAATGGGGAATGGGTATAAATTTCCTTGAAAATTGTGAGAAGTAAATAAGTTAATGGCTAAAGCTTTTGTTTTGGTCAAAATTGTATTTATTTTAAGTTTTGTTGTTCTGCCTAATTTTAGTTTTTTTCATTTCAAGAGATACAGTTTTCGAAGGAAGGGTGGTAATGTAAGTTTTTCATTTGTTAATTAATTTTGCTTTTTGAATATCACAAGGTGGTTCAGTTCAGTGGTTGTCTGGTTGAGGAAGTTTATCAAAGACTATATATTTGTGTTCCAAACTGGAGATTTGGTTAACTGCACACCTGAGATTTAAATTTTGCTTGTATGAATCCTAGTTCTCTCATAATTGTGTGCCACTTTCCAGTTTGGTTCATGACTCATTGTGCAATTGTGAGAGATGGTTACATTTGGTTTACAGGAATGAAACCTTTTTATTAATGAAAATTTTAAAAGTTGCTCATGTATAGTATTCAAAGATTTGCTGGCTAATTTTTTGGGTAGGAGAGACGTTACCGCTCACAAGAAGAGAATTGCAAACAAAATGAAAGGTGTCAATCATTGCATGGACTAGATAGAGAGAAATGTGTCAAAATTTGTATCTCTGAATCATGTTATGAGGAGCTTTATTCTTGGAATGAGGTATATGGATATATTTAAATTGTACATTGACAAGTGATTATATATGCATGGGCATTTTGTTTTCAATAATCACCACACTTAAAAAACCTAGACACCAGAAAAACATCAAAAATTTGTGAGATAATATTAGCCCTCTTTAATACAGATAGTTGTCTCAAAACATTCAATATCAAAGTGATTGCACACTGTCCAATTCATATTCTCATATTGAAAAGAAATGTATCTCACAGTTTTTTTATAAATTTTCAGTTAGAAGAAGGTGAAATCGATGTTCGCCTGACATCATTTAAAGGATGTGTTGTGAAGCAAATCAAAGAGAATGAAATGAGACAGAGAAGAAAGGAACAATTGTGAAACAAATTGTTTTGACAGTTTGTCTTCCCTTCGATATGAGATACAGTTGTAAGACATTTCGTCAATAATCTCAACTTTTCTCACTTGCATGTTTGAACAAGCAGTAAAAATCACAACATTCATAAGTTCAAGATAATAACTGTTACATTTTTGAACTGTTACAATCTTAGAAGCTCAACAATTGTAATATATTCATCTCTGTTATCATACTTACATATGGGATGTACAGTGGTGAACCTGTTTATGAAATTTATTAAAAAATAAACTTGAGAGCATGAATATCTTTCCTTTTTATCAACAATATTAAAGTTATTGTTTTACTGACAAAGGTTGCGTTGAACTAGGCTCAACTCTTCGTTTCTTACTTCTATCAGTTGTGGACTGTGGTCTTCTTCCAGTTGTGTCTCTCTGTGGTGCACTAGATGGATTCTGTGCGTAACGCGTAACAGTGGATACTCCATCAACAAACTTAGTTTTGAACAAAACATTGGCGTTGTTGAACATGCCATCCTTAAGGGAGACGACAATAAACTGTGAATGTTTAAAGTGGGTTTTCAACATTTGACCAATATTCTGTGTATGCGAAAGATCCAATGCAGCGTCAACCTCGTCCAAGATATAAAGAGGTGCAGGCTTAAACAGTAACATCGCCAGAATCAAAGACAAAGCAACCAACGATCTAGTGTTACAGAAGAAATAATAGTATAGAATAGTAGGTTTTACAATTATAGCCATCATAAGTACAGGCTTTGATCGTAACCATTGCTTTTCCATGTATTACAGAAGTTTCATTCCAGTGGCGTAACTAACTTCAATAAATACTAGGGTGGGGGAAGCAATATTCATGTATGTATGTCATAATCCGCAGAAAAAATAGATTTCAAAAGAACTTAATAGCTGCTGCAAAAATATGCGTATATGAATATTCCCCCCAATTATCAAGCTGGCCACGCCACCGTTTCTTTCTTACCTTTGCCCACCACTTAGTTCTCCTAAACTTTCTTTCCAGACTGACCCGAATGCGACCTTTACTTCCAAGCCATCGAGCACAGTTTGACCCTCAGGTGGAGCAAGCTTTGCAGACGTACCCGGGAGGAGTGTGGAGAATATAGAACCGAAGTCCTGAGAAGCAAATTTTCTCTTTTTATAAAAACGACTAAACTGGAAAATCAGATAAGAAAGGAACTTACCAAGTTTACTTTTTCAAAAGCTTTTTTCAATGCTTCGTTTTTCTTCTCGTCAAGTTCAGCAATAACTTGTTCAATCTTTGCTTTATCGTTCTCTACAATTCCTTTCTTCTTCATGAGGTCGTTGTACTAATACGGGCAACAAATTGAGTTTGGATGACCATTGAATTACGAATCAATGGATGAGACTGTTTCCAAACGCAAACGCACTACGCATGTGTATACATGATTCGCAGCAGATTTTGTGAGTATTTAGATTTAAACGTCAGATGGAAAAACTACTGCAATTCTATCATATCTTAGTGCGTAGCTGTAATCAGTGACCTAGCATGTCTGCAAATTGGTCGTGCTATGTAAATTAAAGATCATTCGTATAATTTACTTTCTATAGAAATCTATAGTTTCTGCAGTGATCCAGCACCGAAATATTTACATAGCCAACGATCAAACATGTGGGCCGTCAAAGACACAATTATCAAGATTAATGGTTAGCCACAAATTGTGCTAGTGAAGTAATTTTACCTTTTCTTCAGCCTTGCCCAGCATATTCATTGCTCTCATGTTGACGTTCTTGCTAAGTTTATCTTTAGTTTCCTGTAATTTCGCTAATCGTCTTGATACTTCTGACATATCATGAGCTGTAAAGTCGTACGCTGTATTTGGTTGACCAAAAAACTGTCGTTCTGAAACAATCCACTCGTGTTCGGCGATCATTCTCTTAACCTGGAAAATATGAAATCGTTTATTTCTTTTTCTACAGTAATCAGATTTTATGAAATGGTCTTTCAAAATAAAAACCTTATTTTCTGCATCTTTGCTATCTTGTTGAAACTTCACCATTTTATGCTCCATTTCCTTGACTTTGATCGCATTTTCATTATTTTCATTTTCCATTTCCTTCCTACTTGATATTTTTGTATTTATGTCCTGTTATAAAAGCCAATGTTGAATTAAGAAAAACTTTCAGCCACATTCAATAAAATTCACAATCGAAGATATAACATACAAAATGACAACTTGAACGAAAATTCCCAAAGAAATGATCGACAAACAAAAAACCAGACTAGCCAGATGTTTCTCAACACTTCTCAAGAAATAATTTCAAAAACCGTCACATGACATTATAAGAAATTAGTAGGATAGCTACTATGGCAAATGTACAGCCGTTATCATCTTTATCCATAAAAAAAGTAGAGTATCTGAGCAGAGACTGTGTACCTTATTACAAGCTTGTAACGTTTTCTTCTGTTCTTTCAGGCATTCTTCAGCCTCTTTACATGATTGCTAAACACCAAAAGTTGAAACTCAATATTTTACAAATTACAATGTATTTCACATTCATTTTCAACAAACCTTGGAATTTTCAGCAATCGTTAACAGCCCCTCAATTTTCTTTTCCAACGCGTTAATAACTTCATCAGCACTACCAACCTAATAAATTTATTACGAGAGTTATTTACTCTGCCCATATGAACAATACATGAAGTACTTCACATGTTTGTAACAGATGTGGATTGTCCACGTTAGTAGATTTAAACGCTACTCTCGGGTTCAAACCATTAACTTTACATGAATTACTGAGGCAATAGTTTCTTAAATACAAATGAAAGTGTTGATGATGAGCTTCACTTGAGCAAAAGGAAAATTCTTATCTTTATCAGATAAGAATGTCAACGTCAAACTATGATGGTCTGGCCATTATGAGGTAAAATACGTATGCATGAGAAATATAGGGACGGATCCACGATGTAGAAGGAAAGAAATATTCGATTTGAACCGTTATTTGCTTTAGGAAAAAGATGATTGATGTAACAAACCTGCTGTTCAATGCTTTGTAATTCAGTTTTAATTTCACCAATTTCCAGCTTTAGTTCCTCAACTTTCTTAAGTGAAACATATTAACCATTTGTCAACCATAAAATCTAACATACCATTTCGTACAGTTTATTTTTGGAGTGGTCCTAAACACCTTAACTCAGTTGTGACGTATCTTTTGTTAGGACATGAAACTCATTAGAGAAACGTAATTAAACTATGGGCTTATAAATTCACATGTAAGGTCAATAGCGTGGCCAGGCCAACTTTTTACGATCGCTGTGAAAAGATTTCGGTTGTTTACTGACGGTTAAAAGAAAAGATTTTAAGACATATAAACGATGTCAACGATTCAATATTTACATATGTACCAAGAGTATATCTGCAGACTGGCTACACTATTAAAAAGAGTTGACCTTTTTACCTGTTCTTTATCCTTCATTTCTTTAGTAGATTCTTCAGATTTTTTCTTTCTGTCATTCAAATCTCTTTCAGCAATCTTTAGCTCTTTTTCACGATGTGTTTTTGCCTCCTATTGATTGCAAACAAGACAACAAAATACAACTCTGAAAACGTAGCATGATCATCTTTATTAATTATACAAAAAAAAAGATGACTCAAAATACCTTCATCTTTTTTTCTATATCTTTGCTCTTTTCGGTCGCAGATTTGATGGTCTTTTTTGCGTTATTCTCTATTTCTATTTGCTCCTCTACAAATGAAAAGGCAAGTATAAAATAAAAACAAATATAAATTACGTAAAGTAACCATTGACTCAATTCGGCTACAATAACATAAACAGACAAGAAAAAACAAACCGACAATTTTCTGTAAAGAATCAATTTCTTCGAGTTGATGATGATGTGAGCTTTGCTTGAGTTTGGCTTCGATCAATTCAGCCTCCTTGATCTTTAAATCGTACTGTTGCTTCAATTGCTGGAATCTAACACAAAAAAGTTAAGAAGGCGACTGTCTCCGTTTTTCGATTTGAAGTTTGAAACAAATATCTTAAATTTGAGCGGGGTAACGTTCGTATTTCTTTTAGACTAGCATGTGTAGAACGATGAGACACGAGCAGTCAAACTCAAAACAGCATTGATTGTTTTGAAGAATCAATTCTACAATCAGGTCAATGATTGGATTTGCATTTAACAGTAACTGGACAGGGCTAGGGGTGGGAAGTTTTAAAACCAAGAGACGATGCAAAATTTCTTACTTTCCAGCTATATCTTTGCATCCTTCGAGATTTTTCATTATTTCATGCAGTTCCTCGGATTTGGTAGAGAACGCATGAACTGCCTCATTGAGCTCTTGAAGCTTCGCCAAAATTGAAGGGTTTTTTGAACGAGAACCTAATGGAAACACCAACACAAAAGGCAATAAAACACGTAAAGTAAACGTCCAAAAATGACCATAACAATTACTCCATTGAATTCAACGACTCATCTACGTATAATAATGCTGTTTGATCCTCAGTTTGCAAAGCAAAAAAAGCACAAAACAAATAGGGAAATTAAAATTTCTTTCAGTGTGACATAAATTTGCTCAGTCGACTGAACGCGGTTTTGCATATCATTTAATTCATCGTGAAACACACATGACGATCCCTATGCATACCATACAGATAACTAATTACATCCATCCACCATCTAATATACAGCCAAAAGTCAAAGATGTATATTCTTACCACCAGTTAAAGTACCCGCAGGATCAAAATTATCTCCATCCAAGGTGACACATCGAGTTCGCACATCCGAATTGAATGTTACCTAGATAAAAAATCAAACCCTGATTGTTCTAAAACAAAGCTGCTTTCAAATAGAATCGTCGTGCAAATAAAAAATTTTCGAAAAAAAATCCGTCCACAATAAGTTTTAAACTGGTAAACCATTTGCTAAAGATTATATTGTTCAATGAACATTGTCGATTTAAGCATTGAATCCGGTCTGAATGATCTTTGTACAAGCTTGCTGAAGACGACTTTCTTATCATTTTAAACTACGATGCTTGACAACGAACTTTAATTTGTTCATTTCAAAACGAGTAAAGACATCAATGAAGTTAAAAATATAAAAAACGAGTCGTGGAATCGCTTGGCGCGTGTCACAAGTTAAGTAAGTAAACATGTATGCAATAAGTTCCATGTCATGTTAATAAGCGAAAAAAAAAATACCATCTTCGCATTATCCTGAGTGTCACAAACAAAGCTAGCACCAAAAACGTATGACATTGCAGCTTCGACGTCTTTTTCGTAACCAACCAACGACAAAGCAAGATTCACATTTTTCTCACCCACCTACGTAAGAAAATTTAAGTGAAATCGACCTCAATCAAATGAAATCATTCAAATTTTTCATGGAAACCATGACTTTTAACATAATAGACTTCTCCGACATCTACAAGTTTCCTATAAAAGATGAGCATATCGCGCTTAAATTGACAAACTACCAATCACTTACACATCATAATTAGCTACAATTTTACTAGACGATGTTATATTATCAGTGTCAGCCAGAATTTCGTGTCAAGGGGGGGGGGGGCAGTTAAGATGGAAGTGGGGCCACGACTGTCGTTTAAGCAATGTAATGTAAATAAATTATAATTTTCGAGAGAGGCAATGAAATTCGCCAGGCGAGGGGGGGAGGGCAGCTGGCTACATCCCTGGCGAACATTATGCTTTTTTCACAGTTAACAAATCACGTACAGTAGCAACTATACTAACCAAAGACTTGGCCTTCTTTATAGTGTCTGAATTGATTTTCCTGCTAGCAATCTTGTTTAGTGGTATGATAGTGTATCGTCTCTTGAGTTGACCTTTTTGAAGCAATTTCTTTCCCGTATCTTGAGTATCCACAACAACATTATACAACTAAAATATAAACATGGAATATTACTCCAGCAAGTAATATGTGACTGGCAATATTCCTGGCTATTTTTCCTCTTACATAAAAAATCTTTGTGCAAATGACCTCAAATGTGAAACGCTGACCTATGGGATGTACATGTATCCCTTTTCTGCCTAGTCTTGTGAAGACATTGTCTCATATACTTGAACCGACAAATAGACACACATGTTTTCTTCTGAACGAACAGACAACGACATTAAACTGCAAAATAACTATCACCTTATTTCCAGCAGCGACTTCAAGAGCGGTGGCAGTTGAAACATTCTTCACTGTGATCAACTGCGCAATCAAACCTTTTACCTAAACATATATCCTGAAATTGATTATCCAATTTCTGATAATTCTCTCTATAATAAAACTCAAACATTTCTACGTATACATGTTTGTACAAGTAGATAGTCGAGGATAGCAGATTCCTGAAGAGTGTTAGTGCTGTTGTTGACTGACGTTTCGACAACCTTAGCCGGAAGTCATCTTCAAAGTGAAGTGTACATTGTATCATACATTTGTAGACATGTATAAAAATATACAGCGCTTTGTTCCTGAAGTACGTTGCTACAATTTATGAAATTTGGTGGCACACCTAATGTATGTTTGTAAATGTCGATGGTGCAGGTTGGTATAGTCCTGAGAAGGATTGTTTTTGTTGTTGTTGACTGACGTTTCGACAACCTTAGCGGTAGTCATCTTCAGAGTCAAAATGGACGATCGACATTTACAAACATGTAACGATACTTCCGGGTTCAAACCATTTACTTTACACGTAATGTATATTAGAAATTTTATATTTCAGACAGACACGCACAATAGGAAAATTAAGCCAAGATCTACATAAAATTACAAGTATATCTGTACCTTTTTACGGTCAAAATCTGGTTCAGGATCTGTATATTGAAACTGCAAATTCGGAAACCTGTGAGTTAAAGAAAAAATATGAAGTTTTAAACAAAAAATGACACATTTCAAATACAGTTTTATGGGTTTGAGAAAGCCAAATATGTCCTTGCCAACGTCTCATGTCACAACTCGTACCGGGCCTCAAGTAACTCGCTTTTCGTGCGCAACTCAGCGACTTCAGCTTCAAGTTCCCGTCTATATGGAAATAAGACAGGAAAAGCACCAATAGTATTTGTTTATACCCTCGAAGAATCTGCTCTCTTACACTGTAATACAAATATATGAAAGTAATTGAAGCAAGATATACGTCATACATTAATAGCAAAACAATATTAGATAAAAATGAAACAAAACCATACTTTTTCTGTACCAGGCTTTCCTCTAACCCATCTTCATAATTCAACTTTTCGATTTCAATCTGCAATACACGGGTAAAAAGTAAAGAGTATACTAGTACATGTTCAACAAAAGGATAGAAGGTTTTTTTTGCGTAAGCTACTCAAACATACCTCGAGTTTTTTGGCATTTTTTTGGATGCTCTCAAACAGAACTTTATCTTTGCTGTAATCTTTTTCAGTTTTCTTTAGTTCCCCTAGTTTCTTCTTCAATTCTTCTTGGGCATGTTTCACTCTGAAAAAAAATCACCGAGACATTTACCTAACGCCTGAACATACAATCATCCATTCTCGCTTCATCACAACAAGCATACTTCATTTCTGCTTGCTTCATTTCAGTTTCGGCATTACTGATGTCGTTTTTGCAACCTAAAAACGTAACCTCATAAAATCACTATTGTTAAGTCAATGTAAAGGAAAGTGAAAGTGAGTATACGTATGTAATACCGAGAAGTTGATCTGCTAAAGTTTTGTCTTCACCATCGTCATTGCTCGAAAGTCCAGCTGACACGGCATGAAAATGATCTTGAGCACTTTGCACACTTTTTGCATCTTTTCACTTCGCGTTTTTAGTTCCGCTAAAATGCCAGACATCTTTTGAAATTCTGCCTCTTTTTGTGTCAATTGATTTTGGTCCTAAAAAAAGAATGTTGTGTGATATGTTTAGTACGTACAGTATATCAAGGTGTAGCTATACACATACACTCGCCATAAAAATCTGACAGTCGTAAAATCACAGGTTTTACTTCAGATTGTCAAAAAAATATCCATAAAAAGACGTGTTGATAAATGCACATTTATAAAGTACTATACTCACATCAGTAAGACTTTTGACTAAGGATTTTTTCTTCTTGTTTTCTGCTTCAAGTTCACTTTTCGCATGTTTCACATCGGAATTAGCTTTAACATCAGCCTAAATAAAAATTGAAGAATCAAAACCAAAGGTCTAGTTGAGATCGCTTGTTTTAAGATTTATGCAACTTTAAATTTCGTTAAATTAATGACACAATTCTTAAAACTGTATTGCTAGTTATACGTACGACTATACGTATAATTTATCCTTCATAAACGTCAGGATGCCCTTACGATAAGTCAGCATAGCGTTAAGCCCATTAAGCCACCATCATGCTAGACTTTCAAGGTTAAGCTACCGTAGAGTTAAGCTGACCAGTGGCTTAAAGTTAACCATTTCGCTACGCGAAGGAAACGTTAAGCTACACGTTAAACTACAAAAACGTTAAGCCACAAAAGATTAGGCCACCACATAACTATTCTCTACTTTTACCAACATTATCTCAATATTCTCTACTTTTCCAACGTTTCCTCACTATTCTCAACTTAGCCTCAGTATTCTCTATGAGAGGCAGCACAATAGCCAGGTTACCGTACAGGTTAGAATCATATAACGCTAACAAATTAGGCAATCGTAACGTTAAGTCTGCACAATGTGTACCACAGCAACAAATCACGATAATGTCATGCTTTCCTGACATTAGATCACCACTGTATTAGGTATATATGTTTTTATGCATACGTTGGCATATTGTAAAAGAATACTACACCTTTGATAATTCATTTGCTTTTTCTTCAAGTTGTTTTATAGCTTCACTAGACTCCTGATAAATTACAACAAGCCATGAGATATATAATTAACAAGTCCAGATTATAGCAAGGGAACTAAGGTACCTTATCTCTTCTTTTTTCCAGTTCTACTATTTCTTTATTGAGGTTTTTTATATGTTTATCAATCTAAAGGTTAAAAATACTTTTGACTCAATAATTTAAATAAACAATCCTTGGATATCCAAATTCTAAGATGGCATTTCACATGAAGGTATTTATGAAGTTATTTAAGAAGGATGAAATCTTCTTGTGATACCTCAACAGACTTCTCTTTGAGACACTTAATTGTATTGGTCATTTTCTCATAATCAGAAACCGACGTTTTCTGCAGTTTCTATAAAATACAATGTTCTAACCAAACAACTTTTACAAGTTATAGTCAGTGTGCGAATTAACGGTGTGCAATGTGCAATTTGCACATCGTTTTAGATAAAATGAAAACAATTGCATATCACTTTTTCAAACGATGTGCAAAAATCAGCGGTTTTAACGAAAAACACTGTCGTAAATCATATAAATTTGTTCACGTTTGAAAATATTAATTTAGCAATTAGCGCTATATAATAATTAACGTAATATCGATTTGATTATGCCTCTAAAGAAACACTTTTGTCAAAAAAATTGCACATCGTTTTTTCTGAACTAATTCGCACACTGGTTATAGTTAATAGCATTTGTACTGTTAATATTTTTAATTTATGGTAGTTAGGTTACTTAGGTATAGAGAATAATATAGTATGATCACAAAATTTACCTCTGCTTGTACATACTGATAGACAATGTACAATCGGGAAAAATGTTCAACCTCTCTCAATGTTTTTTGATATTCCAAATAAGATGACCGCTCCTATATACAAAACCAAAAATATCAGAAACCAACAGAAAAGACAATATTGCATAAATGAGTAGAAAATATACCTGAAAAAGGAGCTAGTGGCAAAGTAAAAGACGATATACACAAAATTGATACGCATGAACATGTACAAAAATTAAATTACATAGTCAGGTATGTGTTGTGAAGAAAAAGAAGGGGTGAAAACTTTAATTATATGTGAAAGTTTTAATGTGATACATTTAGACCACACATTTTCTCAAGCAATACAAGGGATAATTTGTTTTTAATTATTTTCAAACATGTTTCAAATCATTGGTACCTCTTTTAATTTTCTTAGAGTTGGAGTAATTTCTTCATTCAAAATCTATGATATAAATAAGTTGTTTTACAACAAAGGTGGCTATTAGTTATAGGTTCAGAACAAACCCACTCTGAATAGAATTAGAAAGAGTTGTTGGTCAAAACAAATTCCTTACCGTCTCAATTTCTTTCAGTTTTGTTTCCTTCTTCACAATAGTTTTTTGAGCAGAGAGTTTTTTGCTTTCGTACATGCGAGTACCAGCTGCTTCCTCAATCATTGAGAGAATCTGATGGCCATAAATCAAATACATCAAGACAAGAAAATAGCTCAGTATGAAATACAATGTTACCTCAGGTGGTTTCATGTTCAACACTTTAGTGATTCTCCCCTAATTGAAAACAAATAAACCTTGTTTGCAAGCAATACAATGCCATCATACATATTCCATTCATTAACTTGTTATCACTTAAATAAAATTGAGCAACTGCAAGATGTTTTTACTTCAAACGTTTTGTTTTCCATACTTGCATTATAAGAAAATGTGGATTGTTCACATTAAGCTGCACAGAACGAAATAAGTCCTGGACTCTAGTATTGTTGGCATTACATCCATTGATGAGATACTTATTTCTGCCACCAATAACAACCTAGAAAAGATAAATTTCTATTAAACCATAGGAATAATACTAAATTTTGATGATAACAAATGCAAAGTGTTTGTGATAACTACTAATATCGACATTAGTCTTGTCATATGACACAACCACAGTTTAGAAACAGAGTAGTTCCACTTTTGTGTAGTGCCTTTTATGCATGTGATTAGCATAGCAGCAGCCAGTCAATTGCTTTTTGGCCAATAGGAGGGCAAAGATGGCTAGCTGCAGCCAGTAAGCTAATTAAATATACAGCACCAAGTTGTGCAGTGAGTGAGACTGCTGTATGTTTCTATACTGTGACAAAATACAACATTATAGGATATTCATTCATCAAAGTCATGATATTTTGCAAGTATGTATAAAACATAGCAAGCATGATTCCCTGCTACCAACACCAGTCTTCTATGACTGTAGTACCTGTCTTGATACAATTATTTCCTCAAAAGTTTCATATCCAACTGGACTTTGTTTTTTATCCAAGTTATCAAATGTTATTGTTACAGTAGCCTTGCTGATCCCTGCCTGACCACCTTTGTAGACCAATTCTTGGAGGTTGCTAACACGAACCTAAAAGTAGCAGAGAATAGGTTAAAAAGGTTTTCTTGTTGTCTTAATCCGCTGTTGTGAAAATTTATTTTAAAATAAGCACGAATTCAGTCTAAATTATTCTGGCTTGAAATCATAATAGCTTTTTTAACATACATCGTTGATCTTTTATTCAATAGTAAATATAGCATTTAACTTGGATTTAATACCTGTTGCAGATTTGAAATACCAAGCAAAAAGCAAATAGAATCAAGAACATTTGACTTGCCACTACCGTTTAAACCAGTGATGGCATTGAATTGTGGATCAAAGCCATTGACCTCGGTTCGCTGAGCGTAGGACTTGAAGCCGTCTATGATTATTTGCTTAATATACATCGCAATGACTTTCAGTGAGTAAATATTAAAATAAAACCAGATCTTCGAAAGTATTTTCTTTCTTGAGAAAACGACAGATGTAAATTTGGCGCGCCAATTTGTATGTTTCAAAGCATTACTTCATGTTACACGCAGCAACACAAAGAAAATTAAGAGAGTTTTCGGTGATCGATCCAGTTTCTACATTCACTTCCATGAAAAAGTTATACCAACAGTCAACAGGCTGTCAATTGTAGTATCTTCCCCTTTGCACTATAAAATACGCTAAATTCTCTTCTGCATGCTTTCTATCCAAAACACTCGAAAATTATGAAGTGTTTTAGTTAGAAAGCAAGCAATTCAAACAGTCATCTCATAAGTATTTTAATGTATTATTATAGAATACATCTTTATTATCAACATCATTGTCAACATCATTGCTGTCATCTTTATCAAGTCAATGAATAGTATTTGGACAGTATTAAATTAGTAAATTATGCAGTTGTCAGAACAGTGAGTGAAGGGATTGCTTTTCATGTAAATAATATGCAGTTGACAAACTAAATATAAATAAATTTAAATGATCAGTATTTTATTATACTTCTAGGATTATTTGCATTATTTGGACAATCTATACATATGACAGTTTTTTTTTGTTGAATTCCATTTTGTTCGAAAAATGAAGCAAAAAGATCCTAGCAACCACAGCCTGAAGACTCATCTTTTGATGGCTTTTCCTTCAAATTAGTTACTCCTGGTTTGGATCCACCAATTCTGGTTGGATCACTATCCAGAGTCTCTGCCATTTTCTCACAGATGATATCCACCAATCGTTCAAAAACTTCTTTGACATTAATGTTGTCCTTTGCACTAGTCTCAAAGAACTCCAAACTAAGTTGATCAGCAAGCTCCATCCCACGTTCCTTTGTAACAACTCTCTCATCCTTCATATCACATTTATTACCAACAAGAATAACTTGAGCATTGTCCCATGAGTATGTCTTAATTTGAGTTGACCTGTGAAAGTCAGATCAATAGTTTGTCAAAAGATGGTAACTAATGCCATGTGTCAAAATAACCACAAATTATGAATGCATTACAAGAAAAACATTTGCACATGAGCCGTTGGTGGCAATGTATGATATATCATGATTATTTTGAATGAATAATAAAACAAAAATATTCAAATCTAACTATATGAGTAGTACATCCAAACTGTTTTCAAACATACGTATATAACAATGATAAAAATGATACATAATATAAATCCTAGGATTTATATTATGTATAATCTCTGATGATGGCTTTGGAATGATACAAATGATGCAACATCTTTCGACATTATGGCATAACAATCGTATCTCATGAATAAATCAATTCTATTTGGTTTCGTATTCTATTCTATTTGGAGGCATTCTAACAAAAATTGTCATATTGTTTAAATATATCAACCCCAATCAACCCCAATTGAACTATAAACGAAGAGTGGGAGAAAACTCATTTACTTATATCTAAGCAATAACCACCACTAGATAATATAACCACCACTAGATTGACAACATACCATTTGAAATGTAATAGTATATAATCGCGAATACTTGGTATCGTATCTTCATATTAGTTTCAGGAGAGAAATTAAAATTAAATCTATGTGAATGTGATTCGCAAAAAGGACTACGGAAGGAGTGGTCACAGCTATAATGAATTTGCATATACTTTTTACAATTATAAAATTCAAAAGCGATTAGGTTTTTTGCGCCCAAAGGAAAATCTTTGGAATGGTAATTTCAGTGTTGTGTTGACAAAGAATGATAAAAAATCATGAATGGAATCAAATTTTCACAGATAATGTAAAAATACACGGTCGATAGTCACTTTAGCGTTAAAATATTTTCCGACTGAAGTTAAGATGCATGCTGACCAACGCAACAACAACGAGTTTAAAGATTTCGTGATCGGTTTATATAGCTATTTGAGAATTTAAGCAAAGCCAGGATAATGTATGAACTTACCAGTCTTGAACGTCTTGGAATGATTCTTCATTTGTAATATCATACAATAGAATAAAACCCATGGCCCCACGATAATACGCTGTAGTTATCGTTCGATACCTTTCTTGACCAGCTAGAAATTAGTAAGAAAAAAGAATTCAAACAATTCGTCTATATATTGCTTCCTTATATTATACGCCTTGCGAATTATATTAGCATACCTGTATCCCATATTTGAAGCTTTACACGTTTATCATTTCGAAATACTGTCTTGACTTTGAAGTCTATTCCAACTGTAGAGACGAAAGCTGAAGTGAAAGAGTCGTCAGCGTAGCGAAATAACAACGACGTCTTTCCAGTCGCCGAATTTCCAATAATAAGCAATTTAAACATATAGTCAAAGTTTTGATCGGCTGCATCTCTTTGCCAAGTTTTGTCATCAGCGGACGCCATTGCTGTGACAGTTCAACAAACAAGACAAATCCACGTATAATAGTACAAGTGTTTACTCTTTTGCATATGTTGTAAAAATTATATCAAATCAGCATTCATGAATTCCTAATTCAATGCCATCCACCAATCAGTAAGTAGAATAACTTGATTTGTTCCATTTCTTCGTTCGAAGGATTCTTTCTCTGCTTCACTCAATGCAAGCAGAACGACGAAATCTTGCTCGTTGATTTGAAGACAAACTGCCGGTATTTGTTTGCGCACTAGTCTTTCGAACAAATATTGTAACAGTTTATTATGCGATCAAGTAAAATACAAAATGTTGTTTTGTAGAATACTACGATTACGAATGTAGTGTTGTAGACTATCGATTTAAAAAATAATAGTATCTAAGTGATCTAAGTGACAATCGTAAATAATCACAACAGTAGTAGCCTGTTGCTGTTGTCACGGTTTCAAAACCCCCTCTTAGGTTTTGTTTCGTGATATAAAGTTAAATCAACATTCCAAAGAGCTTGTGCTTGATTAAAAATTGTAAAAAAAATGGTTGAAAAAAGATAACCTGTTTTTCATGTTTCACAAATTTTCTTCACAGATCTTGCCCACAATACATTTCTTGTTTACATCCGGCTTGGAAGATGATCACAAAAGGTGCGGTTATATTACAATTTAATTAAGATTAACCAAACTAAATTTGATTAATCAGAATAATGAAGACAAACTGGGATTCGTATTTGCATGTTATGCCGTATTAACTTTCTTTGAAATCAATGTTATTTGATGGATAATGACATGCATGTATGAATTTTTGCTTCCCAATCATAGAGATAGCTACGCCACTGATAAGAGGTATCGTTTACAAGTTCTACCTATGAAAATTGACCCAACCATCCTTAAGTAGGACCAGGAAAATATTTTCGTTGCATATTTTTTCAACTAAAAAGACAAGTTTGACTTCAGTGAGAACTAACATAAAAAGTACATAAAGTAAAGTACTTCAGTAATTTCCACCCAGAAAATTTGACCCTATACAAAGCTAAGTAAATAGTCTTTGACGTACCTACAAATACTGACCATCAAGAGCTACATTGAAACAAGATTTTTGATAAAACACCAGGATATGTAAAATAATGAAAAATGAAGTTGTAAAAGAACGAATGTAAAAACAAGAAGAGAAGGAGCATAGAAGACAAATTGTGCGGAAATGCAACAACTTAATTAAATATACCATCTAATTTAAGTTTGTACACGTCGAAACTTGCTTCAGTGCCAAACAACACACGACAAAACATTTTTAGCGATGGAATTTATTTTTAAATGTAAAAAATACTCTCGAATGGTACGAAGTATTTGAATGAATAGGAAGTGAACTGGGAATTTCTACTTAAATCCAGTGATCATAAATAATGTTTCTGAAATTATTTCTAAAGGTATCTTTTATTCGCCCAGGCCACAACTATCCCAAAGGCCGAAGCTTAGACTTTCATCTGGCTTGTTGTTAAGACGTTGATATACATGGCTTCGCGAAAGTCACTCGTCTAAGTCGTCTTCATAGCTCTCAAGAGGTGGACAAGAGCACATCAAATGTGTATCCCCATGCTTATCGTCCACCCGAGATACAGTTGGCCAAAATTTGTTTGTACTATTTATCCAGGGCTTCAATAAAAATTTTCACGAGAATATTAAAAGATTAATTAGTGTGAGGGACAACATCACATTTCAATACAACCACTACTTACAGCAGGGTAAACAGCTTGCTTACGCGAATATGATTTATCCCACTTTTCAGCAGTTAGAACAAGTTGAGTATGGGGAGCATTCTAAAAACACAAGAGAAAATATTTTAAGTCTCGGGTTACAAACACTACGCGTGGATACGCGACTGAACTTATACAACAAGTATTTGGACATACTTTCATGCTGGTAAAGGTAACAATTAAATACGTGCCGTACCAAGAAAAAAACACAAATAGTAAACAGTTTTTTCTTGGCGTCGATTATTCTAATTTTTTTTAAGATGCCTGTCATAAAGTCATTGCATATGGTGCCAGATGTAATATGCAGTTGAACTTATGAGATATACATCTGAAAAATCAACAGTTTTTGAAACACAACGGCAAGACAATGAAGATCTTCGTCCAAGCTAACCACAAAACTAATCATAAATTCCGTGCTTCATTAATTCTTGTCTCGTCTTGTATTAACTTTATCTCGAGATTGGCAGGACGAGGAATTAGAGTAGTCGGCCAGGATTCGTTACGCAAGAGTAATAAAATTCATGCACTTTTCAAGCACGAGCAAGACTATGAATTGATAGCAAAGCACAACCAAGTCAAGAAACTATCGAAAACATCAAAATTAAACCAAAGAATTATAAAGTAAGAACAAATGGTGTCTTTTCATGCGAGGTGAAGGTCGACGATTTGAAAGGCCATTTCAAAGTTTTGACATTGAGACAACTAGTGTGTCGATTAACATGTTTGTAAAAGTTTCATTAAAAAATTAGAATCCAACGACATGTTTAAAAAAATTCAAGGAAATTCAACTTATGTACAAGCCCTCTTACCTTTAATGGATTATCCTTGTCATCCAGTCGCCCTTCTTCAATGTCTCTAATCTCTTGCCGTATTTCTACATAATGAAAGAAATCCACATGTACAATTCTTTACGTACTGTTAATGATCCAATAAACGCCCTCTATTAAATAAAGATGTAGTGCGTCTTATAAACGCCCCCCCCCCTCACCGAAGCGCGAGTTTGTTTTAGATGCCCTCGAAATACTCACGCAAGGTCTCTAATGGTACCGTCACCGTCTACCAGCGCAATACAATTGTTATTGTGATATTATAACCGTGGGTCGTTGGTGGGTTCAAAAACTGAATAGTTAGTCTTAGTTTTGTTTTCATTTGTTCACACAGTGATGATAGAAATCATATAATGATGGAAACCAAAGTGTGCAAGGTGCAAGCAAGGTACATGAGTTGCAACCAAGGTACACAAGGTGCAACAAAGGTACATGATGAGAGGTATATAAGTTACATGATATAGAATCAAGGTAGATAAGGAGGAAAGAAGGTAAACATAAAGTGCTACAATGATACATGAGATGCATACAAGTTACACCAAGTGGAATCAAGGTAGATAAATTTTAATCATGGAAATAAAGCAACCCTTAAGAAGCAAATTCCATTGATTAAGAATTTGCGACTCCTTGCTGATGGTTATGTTCCTTTAATTCTGATCTTTTCAGATGAAAAATCGATGCGTTGTTAAAGAACAAGGGGGGATGTGATAACGACACATACTTATAAGAGAATCACAGAATCTATCTAGCTCCGCTTTATCTTCACTCTCAGTCGGTTCAATCATGAGACTACTAGCCACTGGCCATGACATCGTTGGCGCATGAAAGCCTACAAAAATGAAAAAGCTTGCATTATTTCATCGTTAAATTATCACGCAGATAACGCAGTCGTTAGTTGAGTCGATTTTAATTTCTTTACCGTAGTCCATAAGGCGTTTTGCTATATCAATATCTTCAATATTAGCAGATGCTTTGAACGACTTTACGTCCAGTATGAATTCATGTGCACAATAACCTAAAAAGAGAGAGTCCACTTTTTGTGTTCAACAGATAGCTGAATGTTATGAGTCTCAAGACCAAGTGAACTATCGTTGTATAAAAGATCTAGACCATAGCAATTAGCATCTTCCCTCTATTTAGCCCACCTTTTCACTAACCACCCCTTGAAAGGTTGCAAAACTAAATCCCCACCATCCATTTACCATCCACTCTCAGTACTGAGAGGTCAATCTCGCGATGAAGTCATAACAAAATATAAAAGCTAATTAAGCTATTCATTAATATAAGCGTTTATTCGTTGAAAATTTACGAATGTGAATTTCAAAATAGTGAGCGATAGCAATTTTACGCTCGATTTAGCGAGAAAATTTATTTCGCCTTAGCCTTTTCTGCTGTCTCCTCTTCTAATAATCCCCCACTCGAAATGTAGCAAAAAACTGAAATCAACAGCAAGCTAAATAAGTTATGAACAACTGCTAGAATAACCCAAACCCCGACTGATTACATGAAAATGTATATAATGGTTTCTGATATGATAGATGAGATATACACACCGTTTTTACCAACAAATCGAATGGAATAGTAATCCTTCAGTCGTGCAGCCATATAGTTGGCGTTAAGGATTGCCACCTGAGCACAAGGAAAGAATGGAAGTTTTGATTAGTTTGACTTTGAGAACGTAGTAATGTTAATTTACACTCAGCCTACAAACAGCAAATATTTTAATAGTTGACTACAACACCAAACCATTATTGACACGTAATCATTTAGCGCATAAAGCTCAAATAAATACTTGACATCATCTCCTCTTACTTATCTACATCAATTGATTTTGCACCAGTAAATATGTCCAGTTTGGTAAATTTACTATATATTGTACAATAAACGAAAATAAACAATTTATCATTTTAACGTACAAAGGCCATTTTTTCTCTTCATTAGCTAAATATGTAAAACGCAAGGAAGGTGTCACTGACGCTAATCGCTACTTGTTACAGATAGACATCGTTAGCTGTTTCTTCATCATACAATGAAACTATCAATAAAGTTATGCTTAAAAATGAATGTCAGCTTAAAACCTAGCAAATCATTATAAAATACTACAAATAAAACGCGCACCAGAACCACTCCGCCACTCTTCAAAAAAGTTCACACCATGTACAATGCATAACTCGCACGACTTTTTGAATTAATCACAACATTGTCAGATTTGTTTGGAAACGCTGCACTAAAATAACTGTCAACATAGGCAACGTATACCAACAGAGATACCGGAACGTCGATAATTTTTTTTCGGGGTATTCATATATGCGTGTTTTGCCTGATTACTTTTGAAATCAAATGTTTTTTATGAGCTGTGACTACGAATATTTGCTCCCCCCTCCCCAATTATCGAGCTTCCGTGAAAATATAAAACTCAAGCGCAAAGTAAGAATGATGTAACGTAATCGTAATTCGAACCCACCTTCGACGCATGAGCAAGACCTTTGCCGCCCATCATTTTGATGTAGGCATAGGAGATGGGAAGTATTCCAGGTGAACCATACGGAGCTGCAGAAATAGTTCCCAAGCTCGTGGCATCATTTGTTCCCATCGGAGGCACAATAGGATGTGTGGGAAGAAACGGGATCAAATGTTTCTTTCTAAAATAAAAATAGGTTATCAAACGCCAGAGCTACGCGATATCGATATTGCCATCTTACATATGTAAATTAAACACTAGGGATCCAAGGTTAGTGCAAAGTTTCGAAAAACTCTGATTTTTAACTCGTTATTTGAATCAACCATAAAATGTTTCACACATTTATTTCATTTCTTCATTAACTTCCATTTAGTTTTGATTCATGTATCATGAGGTGAACGAGGTGAACATCCATTGACTTAACATGAAAAATAAAAACATTTCGAATGCAATCCGCTCAAGAATGATCTGTCCGCTTGACCAATTGTTTGAGTTTATATAGATGGCAATCACCAACGGATCTACTAGCACCAAGTTTGGAGAATACAGCTCGTTTGGTCATAATTTATCAAACAATAGTCTTGCAGTGCATTCAGAGTAACTGCATCACTTCGTCACATATTATTAGAGATATCATCTGAGAATGCGCAATCGACTCGACCAACTGTCTGAGGCGATGGCAATGATCAACTGAATCTTTTTGCATGACTTTCTTAGAAGATAGCTCGCTTAGTCACAAATCATTAAAAAAAGTATATGCGCATCTCTCACCAAAACGTAACATGCGACATTCTAGTGCTCAACTACCTCAGGGTATCGGGAAGCATGGATCGAAAAGCATTTTTTGCTTTTCAAAATTTTTAAGCACCTTCCAATAGACGAATGTCAACGTACATGCATAACGGTGTCACCAACTGGTAATTGACTGTTATGATTAAGGTACAAATAAAAATAGTCATAGTTTCCCTAGCCCTTTATAAAATTAAAATTATGTCTGAACTGTGAAGTTACACATGCAATAATTATTAGAGGGTCGATTAAAGGTTTTCTAAAAATGCTATCCTCTGCAGTCGTTGTGCATGTTCAATACGAAGCTTGCTTTTAAATGCTACAAACGATCAATTACTTACACTCCTATGGGTCCCACACCAGGTCCCCCGCCACCATGAGGAATTGAAAATGTTTTGTGTAAATTTAAATGAGAAACATCCGCGCCATAATCGCCAGGACGGCACAGACCCACCTGAAAATGACATCATAACGTTGTTTACAACAAGATAGTGAGGCATGTACCACACGTACAAACACTTATGAAAACAAAGGTATGTACACAAATCATAAACTGTTACCGATTTTAACTGATTAAAGAAGAAATTAAAACCACAAACTTTAATTGTACCTGTGCATTCATGTTTGCTCCATCAAGATACACTTGCCCTCCATTTTCGTGAATAAGAGCTAGAACATCCCTAAAGAAGGGAACACAATACTGGAAACTTTATCGTCATGCACACGTATCGTCATATTCTTGTACGTTCAAGCTTTTGATTAGATGACTTACCGTACGCCTTCGTCAAAAACTCCGTTAGTCGAGGGATATGTGATCATTACAGCACCAAGGTTTTGTTTGTGTTTCTCAACCTAGTGAACACGTTGCATTATATAAAAGTTTTGGGATAACAAACATGAAGTTTGATAAAACAACTGTGCAGTCGAAGTAAATAAAAATTGAAATAATTCATCACTTACTTCCTCCAGTAAATGATTCATGCTTATTTCACCGTTTTTCCCAATGTCGATGAAAACAATCTTAAAGCCGGCCATTTGCGCACTAGCTGGATTAGTTCCATGAGCAGACTTTGGAACAAGACAAACCTAGAATACGTGCACAGTATTAATCCTGTGATTATGCCTATTCTCTGATGATGGCTTTGGAATAAATACGTACACAGCATACAAAACTATTCTCGCTCTCAGTGTTCTCGCAAAAATTATTGCATACAAGCAATGGTAACGAAAGAAAACATCGTCTCACATATAACATACCTTTCTGTGCGACTCCCCCTTACTTTCGTGGTAAGCTTTGATGGCCATCAATCCTGCGTACTCACCCTGGGCGCCACTAAAACGAGATTAAACAATGAACTAATAAACAGAATATGTAAGCAAAAGGTAAAAAAGTATGCTGCAAATCTCTTTCCACATTTACTTAGCCACAAGCCAAAATAAGCATTTTTGAAGATTTCGAATTTAAAATATCGATTTCGAAACAAAAACAGAAAACCAATTTTTAAGTTCATCAATTTCAACAGCCTTTCCAAAACTTAATGTTGAGCAATCGTATTTGATATGAAAATTATAAAACAGTTGTCGTGATACCACGACAGAATTATCCAAGAAACATTCTCGAAAAGTTAATTGCATGATAAAATGCGTAGATCACGACACAGAACAAACCTGTTTGGCTGGAAGCTAATTGCATCAAATCCGGTGATCTCGCAAAGATCTTGTTCCAACTCTTTGATCATTTGTGTATATCCGTCAACTTGCTCAATTGGTACAAATGGATGTATGTTGGCAAACTCTGGCCAACTTATAGCCTAAACAATGAGGAAATTAAGAAGTGCACATGCGTACAAAAACTACAAAACCTAAAAAAACTATTTTCATGGTTACGCAGCCGGGAATAAACTATTGATTTTAAGATAGACTCACTAAATGCAAAAATCGACTGTTCATATGTGGTATCAAAAACATATTGATTTGTATCCTCTTAGTTCTTAGGATAAACTCTAACCTTCAATTCGGAAGCAGCATTCAATTTCATGGTACAGGAGCCCTAAATATAATTTAGTTTAATTACAGTCATTCATTTCCTTTAATTCTACCATACAAACAGTGAAAGTTGAAAAAATAGTATTTCCAAACAATTGAAGTTGACAACAGAAAGCATTTTTGTACCAATGGAATCATAGAATGAACGAGGGAAAGGTCTTTCTTCTCCAAATATTTCATATATCTCATTATCTGCGTTTCCGAGTGATAAGTATTAAAAACAGGGTGTTCTAGATAACTGCTTTCACGCTTATGAGCGCTCGACATTAAACTTCTGCCAGAGGCTTCATTGAGTTGATCGTTCGCCAAAGTGTCCTAAAGAAAAACTGAAGTTATATAACATATAAACAAACAATAAAAGATCGACTCCTCGTGCCAGCATAGCGTTCGATGAAGAAAACACAGAAATAAACTTCAATTAAATAAGGGTATAAATTTTCTTTTGAATGCAGTATAGAGATAAAAAGTTCGAAACTAATCGTTTTAACGTTTCAAATATGACTTATGACGATATATTGTTATCCAATCACAATAGTTGTGAGCAAAGAGGACACCAGACTCAACATTGATTTGATTTAAATGAGTAGGAAATTGGCAAGAATGTCATTATACGTAACTTACCAAACTTTCTTTGCACCCAAATACTGACAAGAGATCATTTAAATCCTTTTCTTCCACTGTCTCGTCCATTGATACAGCAACCTGAGATAACATATAAGATAAACATAGAACAGAGAACAACAAAAAAACATCTAGAAACTCAACAGAAAGAGCCACGCCTAATATATATATTAAAATTTTGCACAAAACTGCCTAATCTTTGACAATTTTGTTAGCAAATATAAAATAAAATAGTGTGTTGAACATTCACATGATTTTCAAATGAAATGATTGAATAGTAACGAAAGCAATTTGTCACCATCCCCCTTGACTGAATGCTTCCCAAAGCTGGATAACTGTCTATTAAAACCCACCAATCGGGGTCTCATTTTGCAAAGTGGACAGCTAAAATATATTATTTACATGGTCGCTGTCCAACTTTCGAAGGTTTATTTTATATGCAGCAGCTTTCTTCATAACTTCGTCGGCAGAGGTATTTGTACATTTCACCTGAAACAGTAATATGAACAACTATTACAACGAAGACGAGGAAAAAGTTACAAAATTGCAATGAAAATTAAATGTAATCAAATGTGAGTGTGATATACGATATAACGACCAAAAGGAAAATGTCAACAATGAACATTTTGTAGAATGCGGTGTTCTGATTTTCATATAAACGTAAGCGACATAAAAACCATGAAAAACATACAGGAAAAGTATTTGGTAGGAGTACATTGAATTATACATGGCAACATAACAACCATGAAAAACATACAGGGAAGAGTGTGGTAGGAGTACATTGAGTTACACAGAGCTACAAAACAATCGAATGCAATCTAATGTTTAATATTGTGTGGTAGAGGTACAATGAGGAGCAAAATATGACATGAAGACCAAATAAAAGAAACTAAAGAATGACGACTTTTCGTAAGAATATAATACAATAATGAATCAGTAATAAACAGTAACATGACGATCAAATTGAAAGTTCTGATAAGCAATATTGTGTGGCATGGAATTGAGTAAAACACAGTGACATAACATAAAGAAAAAAAGAAAAAACAACATAAAATCTTATATGAAAGTTAAACAGAAGTTATGATCTTCGTTGATATTTGATGATAAAGTCTCTTCACACCTTGATGGTATCAAAGAAGCAATCTTTCTGAATTTCATGACCAGCACGAACAATTCCTATAGTTAACATGTACATACAAAGGTTTCTAAAATGAAACTGTGCGTTTGTGCCTTCAATACTCCACCTAGCTAAAACCTCTTCAAAAAACCAACCTTCAGCTAATAAGAGAGTAGCGTTGTGTACTCTTGTTGCAATATTTTTCAGACCAGTCGGCCCATGGTAAACAGTGAATAGTGATGCAAGATTTGCAAGCAATGCCTAACAAGGAAATGTCAAATTAATAGAAATTAACTCAGATACCATTGTCAAAGAAAAGGCTAAAATGAAAAACAAAGATAAAAACCTGAGCGGTGCAGATATTACTCGTCGCTTTATCTTTCCGTATGTGTTGTTCTCGTGTTTGTAGAGCAAGTCTGTAGCAAATATTTCCCAACTTGTCCCTGGAAAATCCACAAACAATTTGATTTGGATGCATGAAATGCGTAGTGAAAACGATAATTGAGGGATATATTATTCAAATATTCATTTGTACACGACCGAGTTTTTTCGGACGTGAATTGACTTTTAAGCACAACTGAATATAAGAATATTCACCCCCCCCCGATCAATGATCTAGCTACGGCCACGATGAAAAGAGTTTCAAACCACGGCGTCGACACAACAATAACGTCATGAATCAATAAAAGACTACAGTTGCTTAAGTTGCAAATACCCAAATATATAACG
Organism: Xenia sp. Carnegie-2017; assembly: GCF_021976095.1. Classification (NCBI taxonomy): domain Eukaryota; kingdom Metazoa; phylum Cnidaria; class Anthozoa; order Malacalcyonacea; family Xeniidae; genus Xenia; species Xenia sp. Carnegie-2017. The sequence continues at coordinate 6,838,352 of NW_025813402.1, forward strand.
CTCATTCATTTTTTACCTTGTCACACCGACAAGACGTCCGGGCAAAGATCTTGGTAAATTTCCGATGTTTCGAATGGCAAAAAAGGCAGCATGTGGTCCTCCGTAGCCTAGAGTTTTGAAGGATCGTTGTTAAAACACATTGCAACAAATAACATTCACGAATAATATGAAACTCATCATAGTCTTGCAACATAAGTATACGTTGTGTATTTTGCAGCGTTAAAGGCTGCAGTGTTCTGATTTTCACATATTACATTTTGGCCTACGTACAGGTTTTGGCCTACGTACACAAACTTACAAATACCCTAGGTTGACAAATACTGTAATACGTAGTTAGTACATACTTTACATCAGACCAATAAGGGCCTGATTATATGGAGGCGAGCTGGCACGGATAGCGATTGGGATTGAAAAGAGCCAAAACTTCAAGGTTAAAAATTGCGACTGTTTGTGAAGCATCACACGTTACTCCGGTGTAAATCTCAAATTAGGGTAACTTGGTTGTTTCTGATTTTAAATGTTTTAAGAAGTTATTAAATCAGAAAAGTGTAAAATTGCTTGAGAAGATTTATCTGATGATAAGAATTGAACCGTTTCCATTTGCCAAAATCATTTAACGCTTGGCTGAGTCCCGGCTACCGGGCTCATGTAATCAGCCCTGCAAGACAATACTGTGTAACAGCAAGGATGCATAATATGAAATTGTCATAAATACCCACCTAACGGTACACCAAATCTTTGGCTGTTACCAAACGCAATATCAGCTCCAAATTCACCTGGAGGTTTGATTACTGTAAGAGCAAGCAGGTCTGTAGCGCACGCAACCAAAGCCTGGGTACATAAATAATAAAAATGTATTGATAACATTTATAACTAAATCATAGTAAAGTTACTGCACCATGGATAAATAATCTAGTGCAGAAGAAACGATCAATCATAGGACCAAATTTTCACAACCACGCACTGGAATTAGCTGACGCCATTCCGTTTGACCCACAGTTGCAGGTTCATTTTCCCTTTTCCTTCTTAATTCCCTCCTAATCCCAACCTAATCACTAAAAACGGCAGGAGGACAACGTCATACTTTAGCATGATGAGCTCTTTCCGTGATGTCGGTATAGTCAAAGATACTGCCGTTTGTATCAGGATATTGAATGATTACTCCACTGACATCTTTGTTTGAAAAATCAAAGCTTTCTTTTCCTGTCACTATTATTTCTAAGCCTTCACCATTCGGTCCCAGTGTGCTACGATCAAAAATACATTCACGATCTTAAATTTAGCAATGCAATTAAATGTCACGACGAACCGAATTTCATAATAAACTACCTTCCTCGGGTTTTAATTAACGCAATGGTTTGCGGATGTAAGTTCTCGTCGACATAAAACTTCTTCTTTTTGTTAAACCTACAGACATATTTACATTATTGTAAATAAGAAAACAGAAGAAGCAAAAAATGTTTTACATGGAGGGGGGGGGTATGGTAAAAAGACAACTTTTGTGCAATTGTTTTGCATTTAATAAAAAACTTAAGCATGTTTTGGCAGCAAAAGGAGATGCCTAAATGCAGTAAATGGATAAAAGTCTAGCTCCTTCAGAAACAATTTTGTGCTGCCGTACCTGTACACCCAATCTCAATAAACACTTCACTGTTGCATGCAGTGAGGGAGGAAAAGTTTTTTTGGAGGTAGGGGTGGTAGGAACCTTTTGGGTGTAAGAACCAAAAAATAGTTCTTACATAGTACACTTTGTCATATTTTATATTTAGACTTTTATCTACCTGTAACAAATACCAACAGCCTCTGCGCCAGCTGTAGCTTCATCTAACAATGAAGCATTGGCAACATCCAGTCCAGTAAGATTGCACACCATCGTTTGAAAGTTTAACAAGCTCTCTAATCGACCTTGAGCTATCTCAGGTTGATATGGTGTATATTGTGTGTACCTGAATATGAACAAAGTTTGTTTTAGTATCATTCAGAAGTTTTGAAAATACTTATAGTTGTTCATATGACACAATAAATGCAACTTGTGTTCTGTACCATGTTGCCCAGTTTTGTGACTTAAATGTCTTATATAGATACATACATTATCATTAATCTACAAACTAGCATGCCAGACCATATTCTAACAACTGTTTTATCAAGATTTGTAGGAACAAAATGACTTTTGTTCATTATGCTACTTTACTAAAGCTCATTATTAATGTAAAAGTACTCACCAGCCAGGATTTTCCAAACAGCATCGCAAAATAGGTGGTGGTATGAAACAGTTATAATAACCAAGGCCGATGTATGATCTCCATAACTCATTTTTACTTGCTATATGAGCCAAAAGTTTATGTAGATCATGTTCCCCTATCATAAATGAAAATAACCTCACATTAGATAACACAGTAATTCCACAAGTGTCAAGTGTCCAGAACAACAAAAACAAAGCCCGTATTAGCTTGAATGAATTTGTATACTGCTTAAAACTACTGTAGGCAATAGAACATCTATTCTAAGACATGACAGAAGGAAACACAGAGGCAAGGGTGGCTCAAATCCCTTCAATTCTTCAAAGCTGAAACCTGAGCCCTTCTCCAGAGGAGTTCCCCTCCCCCTGCATACTTGGTGATCACTGTTGAGCTCCCACCTGACTTTAATCATGTTTCTACACCACGGCCTTGTTTTAAAATGTGATGGATAAAAAACTAGCGAACAAAAAGGTAGATTTGGGCAAACCATGACATTTTAATTATCAATTATTTTTTCTATCCTATGTATCATGTTCAACTTGACACCTCAAGCATTCCTGTCTGTCAAAACGTTTTGAATTGGATTAGATTGGATTTTAATAAACATGATGGGAATCTAACCCATGCCAATTTATTGCATACAGAAGAACAAGTATCTCTCTACCTTTACTGGCTGGAATTTGCAGTTCCCTCTCAAAACGTATGTCAGATGGCACAGTTTTATCAACCAAATCATGGATGTTCTTACAAGTAAAAAAATTATAAATATTACGTAATACGTATTGCGTTTGAACTTTATTATTATTTCGAACGAAAAAACTCCTGAAGTTTAAGCCTATACCTCTAATCCTAAGAAGTTAGCCATTTCCTGCTCAGATTTAGCATCTACACCGATATGTCGGGGAACAAAATCATCTGTTTGAACTAACAACTCATCGATTTTGGAAAAGCTTGACGTACGCGATTGACACACAATCGCCTGTATCCCAGCACATTTCCACTTTCCCAAAGGTGTCCTAACGGCACGAACGATATTCGTTGCATTGAATTGCCTGTACATTGCGTTTCAAGGATTTCCAAATGCAAAGAAAACACCTAACCACGGATTAAACTGTTGTTATAGTGTTCAGTGCAAATAATGCACATTTTATTTGCACAGGTAATTCGGCGACGAGCATGCATCATTCCGCATGTTGATCTCCCAAATAAGGAAGGTATGAAGGAAATCCATTGTAAACTCGTGGCAGATAATCGGCAAGGCGACAAGGGCGGGTTTGGGGGTCTAGCATGTTCGTTGCCAAAATACATGATTTTTACGGTGAGTTATAATGCTAAAATTGAGCAGTTTCTTTTTTACATCATAAGCCAAACCTGCGAAGCGTCATCTTACCTTCATTCATACACACGACGTTTCTAGTCACTGGAAAAAAAATGCATATTCCAAAGTATCAGATTACCTTTTTTGATTTCTCGATGCAAAACTCTGAATTACGGACGTAAACGATGTAAAATCCCGTGCGGAATTTTCCATGTCAAAAACAACATGTATATCTCAAAACTAAATTCATGGGAAATATCAAATCCTCTTTTACGGGGAATCACGTGCGACGTGTTCTTTCTACAACGTACTTCGACCTTCAAAATAACAAGGCGAAATTTAAATTGCTTCTAGCTTGTAAAGCTAATCTCGCCCGCAATGAAAAAGAGCTAGTTACTCAACAAAGATAAACATTAAATTTCATTAGAACTAAAAGCCGTTATCAGCAAGTATACAGCCATAGCATGGTTAAGCTCAAAGTGGTTCATTCAGACGTAAGGCAGGGAGTGTGATATCATTCCTTTAAATGTGGGCATTAGCAATTTGCAAATCTAAACCATTACATTAGCAGATAGTGATTTCGAACTTGAAGAAGAGCTGATCCTCTTCTTATAGTCTCTTAAGTTTTTACTCAATAAAATGTTGAGCTGAAAGTGCTAAACTTTGCAAAGTTCATATGATCATAAAAAAGCAATCTAGCCAAGCAGCTCTCTTTAGAATTTAGAATACGTTTCTTTTATGCCGTTACTTTATCGTGTGACCATCAAGGGCAACTTTTTTGCCGTGCAGATGAAATATGAACATATTGTCATTTGCGTGGTAAGAGCTCGAAGTCAACACACTCGAACTTTGACGCGATAAAACTTTGTTCCGGTATTAACTTTAAATCTGTTGTTAGCCTAAAAACAATAAAAAAGATAAACTCGTACTGTTCTAAACATTGAGCTACATGAAAACTCAAATGGTTCTAAATAGAAACTACTAAAATGGGTACGCAGCACGTACGCAAGAGTAGCCTGGCATACGTGTCTGTGACAACAAAAATAGATATCACATATATATTTGATGTCATAAGCATTAAACTTTATGGAATATGTCTACACACAAAAACAGAGAGAACGATACCTTTTTCGCTTGACAATACTCTTTCTCCAAAATTTGAGCTTTTAATGAATGCCTGTACAAACGTAACGCAATATATATAAAAAATGGAAGACAAACACTATTTCAATTTGGACTTAAAAAAAGAAGAAAGAAACATACCCTGACTTTGATTCTGCAAACAAAGAAAGTAATAAATTATATGGTGTATAGTAATGAACCATAATATATACACTGGAAAAGAATATTAAACTTATCGTGTTTTCACTACTTTTGAACAAGAACAATAGGTTAATAATATATCAGAGCTTGTCTGATGAAACAAAAGAAATAAAAGATATTTACTGTGTTTGCACAGGCTTATGCAAACTGAGAAGATCTTTGGGAGAAGTCGAGAACAGATAAGTACAAGCCCGAAACCGAAGGTCGAGTGCTCAGGGTTGCAACTGCTCGAGAGTTCTCACAAACTTCTCCAAGGTTTGCATAAGCCAGTACAAACACGAAAACATCTTTTATTTCTTTTATAAAATAAACAATAATGCAAAATGGACAAATGTCAAACAAACGTTTCGATTTTTCCTCTAAAGCTATTCGTGATTGATTTGAAAATCGTCTTTCATTGATTGATTGGTTGAGCTCAGATCGGTTTGCACAAACTAACGCAAAACGGCTGTTAACCAATCACCGCACGCATTTTAATGTGTTGGTATAATAAAATTAGTTAAAGTTCAAAATAAAGCCTAACTGTGATATGTATTGAATTGATAGTTTTCAGGTACAATGTTAACCGTACTATGCCACAATCAATTTCATGACTTTCAGGCGTGACGTTGCATCTTTCTGAGAAAGTACTCTGGTTCACACATGACAATTGTACAATTGTCAGACAGTTGTTAAATATGTCAATATGAAAGTTCTGTACTCTTTACCATAACAAAAACTAACCTGGCAACTCTATACTGATCAAAGAGTCTGGGTGAACAAAGTGAAGAGTTTCTCCATGAGCCTTAATCATGTAATGATCGTACTGCTCGTTATAATAAACTTCCACGATATCACCTTTCTGTAAACTGCATACAGCGAATTATTAGAAATTCAATAAAAAAATATTAGAATTATTGGAAATTTATTAGAAAATATAATAATTACCAGAAATTCAATAGAAAATATTAGAATTATTAGAAATTCAAAAGAAAATATTAAAATTATTAGAAATTCAATAGAAAATATTAGAATTACAAATTTTGTGTGTGATGTAAAGGACACCTACTCTTTGGAAACAACTTGAGAATTTTGCGGTGTTTGCTTCAATAGCTCCTGAAATGATAGAAATGAAAATAAATGCGTTAAAGTGTGTTGGATGAAACTGAAAACGACGGTTGGAACCTAGTGCTTCAAATTTCATTGCACGAAAATTTTACAAAATTTCATAAAATAATGTTCTAAACTAGAACTTCACGTGTGTCATTACTTTCCATTAAAAATGTTCGATGTGTCATTAAATGCACTCGATAATTTAATAATACGCTTAAGCTTCAATATTACAGTAGATTAGTATTTAGTGAATTTGCATCAGGTAATGTTTTTATAAGAATCACATGTTCAACAAGTATTGGCTGTTGTATATAAAATATATAAATCAATATTTTCATTTCCATGCATGCAGCACTGTGGCAGAAGATTGAATTAAAAGGTTTTAAACTCTCACATGTTTTGTTACAAACAGGTACTAATGAAAACACCTTGCTAAATGCGTATAATTTCATACTCACTAATTCTGCTCGCAGAGAATCACACTCTTTACATTTGTCGTTCAACTTCTTCATCATCAAACAACATAAATAATAATATAGAATATTGCTTAATTACACCTACTCATATATCAGAGAGTGAATACAGGAAGAAGCCGAAAACAGCAAGATACCAACAACAGTAAAAAATTGAAAAAGATTGTAACCACCGACCCCCCACCCCTCCCCCCAAATCACCGTAAGAAATAAGGTGTAGGCAAAAGAATACCATAGTTAATGCTCCATCGAGTTAATTAAAGATTACCATAGTTAAATACCGTGTCATTTACCTGTTGTAGCTCAACAAACGAAAGTTTCATATCGCCATCTAAACAAGAAAACAACTTAACGAGACTTCTGAATTTTATCAATGTTGGGGCAGCGCGGGCGTAGTGCTAAAAGATCTCGACATAAAATCCTCCCAAGAGAGTAGAATGTCAACACTAAACTCTATGTCGCACAAAATATGACATTTGGAGTTCTATGATAGATCGACTTAGCTGCGAGTGAAGATTTCTAACAAGGAGAACAGTAATCCTGGTAAGCTCATGAAATCATTCCCATTATTTGCAAATGTTTCCAAAAGACAAACAACGTGTATACGGATCATAGACGTTCTTCTGAAGATATCTTTTCTACAACATTTGTCGATCTATGTTAAATTTTTAAGTATTCTTTCCGAGACTAATTGTCGAAAACAAAATCTTGGCGTCTGATATAAAACGTAAACAAAAATAAGTCATGCGAAAAATAACGGCAGAAGAATTACTGGTCAGGTGACCACTTTTTCTCTCCGACAACGCATCTTTCTGGTTGGAAAATTATTAATGGTGGACCAAAAGTTTTCTTTCAATTTCGTCCAAAATGACCGGTCGATTGACCGTTCAAGCTACAGCCCGGTCGGACATTGTCCATCGACCGGCTTTCATTTTACACCATAAAAGATGAATAACACAGGATACATACCCACAGTGGACTTCATACGTTTTTTTAACAAATCATTTTCCTATAAAAAGCAGATCATATATTAATGTCGGAAAAGATTTGAAATGCAGTAATGCGCATGCCTGAACGTCGACAACATGCCAAGTATGCGGTGATAATTGTATAAACGACTGTAAGGATTGGATAAAACAATTATAAAATTAAAAGTTATTTAGTACCTCCTCTAGATATTTGATTCTTTTTTTGAAACGATCTACAACAAGCTCACTGATGATTTGCCTAAATGAAACGATAAAATGCTGCATTGTGGAGGAGGTAGGGGCAGAGAAATGTATATGGTGAGAAGAGCAGAGAGAGGGAAATGCTACATAGTGGGGAAAGGGCAGAGAGAGGGAAATGCTACATAGTGGGGAGAGGGCAGAGAGAGAATCACATAGTGGGGAGAGGGCAGAGGAGAATGCTGGGGAGGCAGGGAGAGAAATGCAGTGGAGGGAGGAGAGAAATGCGTGGGGAGAGAGGAGAAATGCACATAGAGGGAGAGGGCAGGAGAAATGCTACATAGAGAGGAAATGCTAAATAGTGGGGAGAGGGAAATGCTACATAGTGGAAACAGGGAAATGCTATATAATGTGGGAGAGAAATGCTGCATAGTGTGGGGGGTAGAAATGCTACATAGTGGGGAGAGGGAAATGCTGGTTTGCTCGAGTCTTCACATTGCAATTTTTTCAAAGCTAAAATTCATATTAACACTCAATATCATTCAAACCTATACGCAGAGTTTGTTTTGTTTTCAACACAATTTGATAACAGTAGATTGCTTTCCACGTATTAGTTAAATCAGTACCCGCTACATCCAGTGGCGTAGCCAGCCTGTCATTATTCATTTCTTTAGAAATCTATTGTTTTTACAGTGAATAAACACAGAAAATTTAACATAGCAGGACCAAATTTGTGCGCTGGCTACGCCACTGGATAAAACCCTCTTTCAAAGATTGAAGGAATGCGCAACCCCACAGCACAAATCCATCCTTTTTGAATAGTAAAAACGATTTCAATATTACTTCACGATCATTCACAAAATTACTTCATTCATGTATGCATTCTTATTTTGGGTGTTCACATATGCATTCTTACCCAGAGCCTGATCCAGATTCAGCTTCCCACTTTAATTTCTCTGATTCAAGTACCCTCGCAGCTTCGTCTCTTTGATTCTCCAATTGTTTCGTATACTCTCTTTCTTTTTCTTTAATATGTTCCAGTGCCTCTACTTTAGATTTCTCCAATTCCAACTCGAGTTGGGAAACCATTCTCTCAGTATTTATCAGTTTTTTCGACACCTCGTCGCTTTCCTGTCTCAAAGCTTCTTTTTCATTAAAAATAACTTGAAGTTTCTCATCACTTTTCTCCTGCAAAAACTTGAAATTGAGTAGTTGCTCATCGGCTTTCTTCAAAGCTACCTCTTTCTCTTTCAAAACTCGACCAATCGCGCTGTTGAATCGAATTTGCTGTTCTGATTCAAACGATTCTTTAGCCGCTTCCAACTCAGAGGCGTAAAGTTTTTGTCGTTCAAGATCCCTTTGATACATTAGTTCTTTCTCGGAAAAATTTCTATCTTTCGCTTCAATTTCTTTCCTCAATGATTCATTCTCATAGTTAAGTCCACTCGTTTTCTTCTTTAAGTTATCGACATTTTCACTCAACTCTTTCAGTAGTTCACGGTTTTGTCAAAAGTAACTAACTTATTTTCTTCCTCTGCTTTAAGGATTTCAAGCATATTTCGCCTGTCATTAAAGCATGTACTCATGTCTTCAAGCCAATTTGATGTAATTACTCTTAAGAGCTGCAGGTCTTCGCGTAGCTTTTCAACATCTTTTAGCAAAGTTTCTTTGTATGGAAATATTGAAGTACTCATTCGAAACAACAATTTTCACAGTCCTTGCTCTTCTCAACGTTACCAGCACCACTGTTTTCGACAAAACGTTCGTTTTCCTGTTCACTCGTACTTTCAATACCAGTCCTGATTTTATCTTTATCGATGACTTTACCATCAATGGTATCTGATGATGATTTTATTTCAACCTCTTCAGTCCTCATCGTATCTTCATTGATGACTTTACCATCAATGGTATCTGATGATGATTTTATTTCAACCTCTTCAGTCCTCATCGTATCTTCATTGATGACTTTACCATCAATGGTATCTGATGATGATTTTATTTCAACCTCTTTAGTCCTCATCGTATCTTCATCGATGACTTTACCATCAATGGTATCTGATGATTTTATTTCAATTTCTTTCACTGTAGATAGATTGCAACAACTTGAAGACTTTCTTTCCTTGTCTGCGTGTAGTTTTTCTCTAGTCAAATAATCCAAGCAATTTTCGAACAACTCTGGCACAAGTTTTAATAGTTCATCGAGATGAGAGAATGAAAGCGAAGGTAATTCAATGTCAAGGTTTTCAGGGACGGTCTAAAATAAAAATAAAAATCACTTGCTTCTCCATAAATTTATTGTGAACATGTATCTTTTAGGTTATTTTTGATATTGATTTGTGCTTGATTAGGCTTAGCGCACATTCATGTGGGAGAAAATACTCTTTTGCTCTTTATGTTTCTTTACTCGTGTTGAATGTGAAGGTAAAGTCAAAATTTGGCTAAGGTCGTGGGATTGAGTGTAAGAGCTAAATAACTTCTCGTATCCATTATTTAATTGTACATATTTTAAAAATGTATATTTTAGGATTCGGAGACAGAAGAGTGTGTCGAAAGATAAATTTAAAAAATATGCAACATTGTTGTTGGCCGACACCAAGAAGTGTGCTTGCACCGCTGACCAGAATAGAAGCATAATTAAGATAAATAATTACATGTCACTGCATAGAGGCCGAGCGGATACTTACAATGTACTGCTTTGGAAGTTCCTCAATTCCATTAAAAAGAATTAGAACAAAGTGGTTTCCTGAAATAAAACACGACGTTCTTACCTACGAACAGGAATTAGCTACAAAATCATACCTTAAAATTCTATTCATTTGACACAAAGTCAGGCGCCGTACCCCATAGCATCGTTTTATGTGAACAACTATAGTCTTCAAGTCGACAGTTTTAAAACGACTTACGTACCAACACAGTCAAAATATTTATGTCGATGAGCAATTTCTTCCTGACAAACTGAATCTGACTGCTGATACACATCTTTCGCCCACTTGGAAAATTCAAAAAGTTCGTTGTCAGGCAAAAACATCAAAATATAAATGTTTGCAAAAACTATAGACAACTATAAACCAAAGTCTTTATACTTGATAGTGAACTTTTCAATTTTCAACTTTGATTTTACAAGATTTTACAAAGTTGTACAAGATTTGTTTGAAATTATTTTTTCAATGCAAAAATCTAGCCGCTAGGAAATTTTTGAGCTAATTAAAAAAAACCTAATTATCTTTTTAATAGTAACTTAGTCGTAACTCGTTTTCTGCTGTATATATATAGTATCTCTGCTAATAGAGATCTGGCTGTAGATGCAATCTTGCAAGTGTCATTTCTTTTGTTTTGTTGGTAAACGTACAGATAATTTTAAATGCTCTTTGCTTCTCTCATTAAATGAAGTCGTTAACTTTCGAAAAAGATATAAATAATGCAATTTTACCTTAGTAAAATGTGAAGTAAATTCTCGTCTTCGAATAACTTCTTTTACTGTCAAAGCATAAGTGCGAGGAGCAAAACTAATTTGCTCCAAAATTTCCATGCTGCAAAAAGAAAGATTTGTCAAAATACACAGTTCCAAATATATTCTAAATATTTTAAGACATATTTCGAAAAGTTTACGGGCTCACATATATAAAAACAATAACGAAAAATATATTAAGTCAAAAAGAGACAATAAGCTGCCTTATTATAACGGGAAAAGAAATATATGTAAAACATACAGTGCGTCAAATTTTCAATATGGCATAAAGCACAGTTTATCATAAAGCAATACAAAAAGAATTCCTTTAGTATATTGAAAAACTGGACTAATAATATTCAAATAAAATGAAAAAGTCCTAAAGAAAAAATTCAAATTTTACCGTTTCTTCATTCTTTTCATGCTTTCGTGATAAAACACCAGCTTATTATCACAATCACAAATTTTCTTCTCTATCATCATTACCCATCTGATTTATAATAAAAACAACATCATGTGACTGAGTTATTCATCTTTAGAGAATTTCATGAATTTCAAATGATTCAAAGGATAATCATGATGTAAAATACTTGTGCGTTTCATAAATGTTATTTCATTTGTCGCCTACAAATGGCTATGTTTGCGTTAGGAAATTTTAAAGCATTGAGTGGGAAACAATCCATCATACACAAGTTAAGAAATATGATGAAAGTTCTTCTAAAAAAACTTTTTCAAAAAATACTACATTCATGAATGAGCTTAATGTTACAGCCAGTACATCCTACAATCATAAATTAGCTTAATCTTACAGCCAGACTGAGCCAGTAGATGCTACATTCATGAATTAGCTTATTGTTACAGCCAGTATATCCTACAATCATAAATTAGCTTAATCTTACAGCCAGACTGAGCCAGTAGATGCTACATTCATGAATTAGCTTAATGTTACAGCCAGTATATCCTACAATCATAAATTAGCTTAATCTTACAGCCAGACTGAGCCAGTAGATGCTACATTCATGAATTAGCTTAATGTTACAGCCAGTATATCCTACAATCATAAATTAGCTTAATCTTACAGCCAGACTGAGCCAGTAGATGCTACATTCATGAATTAGCATAATGTTACAGCCAATACATCCTACATTCATAAATTAGCCCAAGTTACAGCCAGTATATCCTACATTAATAAATTAGCCCAAGTTACAGCCAGTATATCCTACATTCATAAATTAGCCCAAGTTACAGCCAGTATATCCTACATTCATAAATTAGCCCAAGTTACAGCCAGTATATCCTACATTCATAAATTGGCTAACGCCAGTTATTTTTCTTCCACAATATCATTATTTTGTCTGAGCCTTTTAACAATCAAAATATTTTCACATCGTCAGGAAACTGTAGCTAGCTATATATTGCATAAATTTGATGATTTATAATGTTGTTTATAAAAAAAGACTTTTTTAAGAGAACTTCGTGGAAAGAAAAGATCAGTTAGCACCACACCACTGGCGTTTTTACTCTTAAAAAACAAAAGGTTGATATCCTCACCATACTCCATGGAACTGTGTTTCATTCAGAAAAAATATGAAACAACTCAAATCAACATAAGAAAAAGATACCTCAGACGTGTGTGTAGATTAACAGAAAGTTCATCTTTCGCTTTCGCACATCTACGACGTATGTCTCTAAAAATTATAAATACTTTAAAAAATAGAATAAAGATATTCTATAGCAGCCACTTACACGGTAGGTCTACAATCTCTTTTCAACGATGATTGTTCAAAAAAGTACAAAAAAAAGACACAGTCTGGATACGAGATTGCTAGGTCTGGAACAAATTTACATTAATAAGCCCTTAATAAGGTTATTAGAAGGATTATTATATGGCATTATTTGACCTGAAACGAAGCTTGCTTTCTTTCTTGTCCTTGCTGTTTTTTACCGGTTGGCTTTCATTTTTCTATTTTTAGTCCATGAAAAATAAATCGTTTCAAATTGTATCGTCTGGATAGTCGAACTGTTTTCCAAGTGTTTTTCCTACGAATAACATTCCTAAATGTTTTTTGTTTCGTTTACTTTGCGTTTTGCTGTTTGCATCACGAAGGTTTTACATTTGACAGTAAAATTACGCGTTTCGGACCGTGGTCGATTACGAGAAAATAATGGACTGGCGAAAATGTTTCTGAACCAATCAAAGCGCGCCATTTTGCCGGAAGTGACGCTTGCCATATAATAATATTAATTAATTAATCATCAATGTGTTCTGTGACAAAAATTATAATTGCTTATTAAAGTAAAACTAAGACAAAACGACCAAACGCTATGTTTGTACGTTTTCATAGAATCACGTGACGTGGTAATCATTTCAATGAATTGAACCATTCGGTCAGGTGACGTAAAAGTAGAAAGAATTGGCAGTTGTATAGTTGGTCAATAAGAAAGAGTTTTAGAGTTGAATACCTTAACTGTGTATGATTGTGCATCATTAAAGAAAGTTGGGCTTGATGGCTGGAGCAAAGATCTGGCAATACAGATGGATCACCAATATTCTGAGCTCTCATTTGATTCTGAAAAAACCCCTGGACCAAAAAATGGAGAAAAATTTTATCCAACGATGACAATAACAAATACTAACGAAGTGATCACGAAAACGTACTTTCGCCATATCAGCTTGTTCTTCAGAGAAAGCACACGCTTTTTCCTTCAATTTTTCCAACATTGCCAGCCGTTCCTCCAAACCACCGATTTCTTTCATGTTCGTGTTTGAAACGTCACCTATTAGAGAAATCTAGATTATATTATAGAGGAAAGAAAAGGTTTCAAACTTCATTTCAATAACCATGTCATCAGATGAGTTTTTTTCAGAGGAAGATTTAGAATAACAGCTTTCAAAAAAGTGGAACGTAGAGTAAGACAGAATATCTCAGTGACTGAGTTCTATTTAATGTATCGTGACCTATACATAAGTTGACTTGGACAATATAGGAGCATTTGTTAGAAGGCGAATCTGTTCATTTTTATCAACAGAAGCAATTCAATTATTTAAAACTCTTTCTCAATGTATTTGCAAAGCGAAATGCTTAAAGTGTTGACGTCTATGCGTATCAAATATTTTTCTTTCTTCAAGTCCATATTTTCAGTCATTTTAAGACGCAACTAAATACATTCCTTCTCGATCCTCCTACACGAACAAATATTACGTAAACTGGAGTAATATAATGAAGAGTAAAAAAAATACATTAAACGCACCAAGTACTTGAACACGATCTTTCTGTATCTCCAGCAAAGAGGAGTTCTCGAACTGTGCCAAAGCATCTTCACATTGTTTAACAGTATCATTTAGACTATTCCTTTCATCCTGGAGAAACGGAGATAAAGTGGAGAGGAGATTCAGTGTGAATCTTCAGCATAAACTAACGGTGTGTTCACCTTCATACCTGAGCATTTATCCAGTCGAGCAAAGAAAACTTGCCGTTATTGGATGAACTTGATTTTATTTCATCGTTGATCAAACATTCAAACACAGGCAGCCTCGATAGTTGGTCAATTATGGTAGGAAAACTATGTATGTATTAAAATCCAAAGTCAAAAGATTTTTGTTCAAGATAAGGTCTTTTTAGGAAGTCACAGTTTCCACGTAAATTTTTAGAGTGTGGAGTGTGTCTACATGAATATTATAAAATACGAAAATGCAAATTCTTGCTTTCGAATTTGAACAATTCGTTTTTCCATTAACGAATCTGGCGTTAGTCAAAATAAATTGCAGCAACTCAATTTCAAATGTAAAAACTTTTTCGACAATACGATAGGTCAAATTTTTAATGAATAAAATTCACCAATAAAAATAAAATAGTGTCAAAAATCAAAATAATGTGAATTGTCAATTTATAGATAAATGAGCTGTAATATATTATTCTGACTTACCCTAGATCCGTCAATGTATTCTTCGATTATAATTGCTGTAAGCAATTACATGAATGCAGGCAATGAAAAGTCACGACTAAAACAATGCGCTCTTACTGCGACAATCATGCTATTTACATAAACAACACCATACTTTCATTTTCGTAATTAAAACCTTTGGGGTGTATGTTTACCTAAGCTTAAAATTGAGAGTGTTTACCAAGCTACGTACATCGAGAACGATGAAAGTAGGTATGATGAAAAAGGCCAGAACTTTATCCTGAACGATTTTTTCGTCCTTCATTTGTATTTGTTTTTGCTGGGTCATTTCATACATACTTGGAAAAGCTGGGGGTCTGACACCCCCACAAACCCCTCATGTGTGACTCAGCTCTTACTTTGTGTAATTGTTCATACCTATCCAAAAGAGATCGGTACGAGGGAGTCAACTCCTTGAATTCAGCAAAATTTTCTTCTAGAATCAAAGCACGAGTTTCAAATGTTCTGCAAATAGATAAAAGAAATGCTGAATCCTTCAAATTCTTAATAATAAAACAATCCTATGTCCGAAAAACATTATGAAAGTGTTCATGATGTACTTTGCAATATTTTCCAAGTTTGCCACCACCGCAAACCAACCATTTCTTTGAAGCATTTGTTCATGGATAAGTGATACAGAGCTATCAAGCATTGCCATAGACATTTCTTCAAATGTCTGAAAATAATTTCAAAACCAAAACATAGTTGAACAAAACATAGATAGGATATTATTTAAGTAAGTTTTGTTTGTGTGGTAAGCAATAGTACTAACTAAATATTTTGGTTTGTGAACCATAAATTTATAGTACAGTTAGCATTGCAAATAAACATGCAATTCCCATGATTTTATTTTCTCGAGGAAATTGTTCAACCTCTCTCAAATTATTGAAGATTTTTATCTTTGTTAGTTGTATCAAACCATTGTGGAAAGCAAAAACAATCAACAGGCCAAACAAGCTATAAGCTAATCTTTAAAACTGCCCATCACTACTTGATAAAATGTCAGTAACAAAACAAATTAAACAAATATACATCATCATACCGAAGCAAGCTGTGACCTGGAAACTAGTGTTTCATAAGTCGGATGCAAATTCAGAGATTTTTCTACTTCTTCTTGAAGAGCGGTCTCTAAAATGTAAAACAGACAGAACATTCTAGCTTTCCCCTCAGCTTTCAAGGAACAAGAAAATTCATTTAACACTCCTTTAGCAGAGAATATGCTGACCACTTTGCAAATCTTTTTCTTTATAATTTTGTATCAGAGAAATTCAATGAAGAATTTTGTTTTCTTTATTTTTTAAGTAAAGATGTATGAAGAAATGCAATGAAATCAAAATACATTCAGATTACTCATATTTTAACTTGTTGTAATAACCTCTCAAACATATGTATAAAAGTTTGGGGTGATATGATTAAAAGAAACTCAAATGGGTATTTACCTGAACCCATGTTCAAACTTGGTGATGGTGGCACAGGAGATTCAATCTTTATTTTGCTGAATAAGAATATGGGATTGCTTTCCTGAAGAGATACATGCACAATATGTCATTAATAGTTCAACAGCAACATGTCAATTGCAACAGACTGAAGTTCAAATGCTCACAGCAATCATCTAATTGATTGGACCAGTTGATAACTTGAGTTTTTTTTTCAATAAAATGTCATCAACAAGAAGTAAAACTTACAGTCCCTGCACTTGAATAGTTGCATATACGATGACTAGGATCCAGTGCTTCTCCCTCAGGTGTTATCAATACTTGTTTTTCAACAGGAATCAGCAAAGTAGATTCAATTGATTTCATCAATGTCTCAACACTACATAAGATGTTGAATTACATAATAGAGAGTTGTCAATTAGTTGCATTTTAAACGACTAACTACTTCGAACTACAATTCAACATAGAATATACATTATATACATAAACTACATTCTTTGAATTAAAAGCCATCGCAAGACAATAAAGTGCTCAACATATTTTCAAATAGAGGAATATATAAACTATCAGGAAATTTATGATTAAAGAAAATCTCGAAATGTGTCACAAAACAGTATTAATTTGACATTTATGTACATAATCTTCCATATATCGATTAACAAAATTTATATGTTATAGATTTAAATGTTAATGTTATAGATACTTGTTATTGGTATCTATAACAAAATGTCATTATTTATGAAGAACAAAATACAGCATTTCTGAGATTCTATCTGTTAGGTGTCTCTACTAAGCATCTTTTCTGACAAATTTCGCCGAATTACAGTCAGCTTATTTTTAAATGTATAAAATAAATAGCAGACTAACCTTTCCATTGCCAACTCCATTTCAAACGTCTGCATTGCTCCAGTGTCGACCAAAAAAACGTACAACATTTTAAAAAAATATGTGTCCACTTCTAGTCTATAAATTGTGGGTTTAGTGCAGAAATTGATTATATTGAACTTTCTTTAGTCAACTTTCAATATCCAGCCTGGCCAGGCAAGCCATTTTTGACTGTCGACAAATTCCAATAAACATTATCCCATTATGATCGTCAAATACATATAATTTTTTTTACTTATTTTGGCTGTAAGTACACTTCATCCACTTTTCTTCAATTCGAAAAAAAATCCATCAGTTCATGATGATAAGGCAAAAAAAAAGGAAAAGTGCTTCTGTTCCTCTTATGCCTGTGATCCACACTTAGTCACTTCCAGTTATTCTTTGACTGTGGTGTTCACTGTTCACCCCACCCCCCTGTCTACAACAGTGCTTCCGCCTTTAAAATCTATATTGCGCATTTAATAAAAACGACAAGTTTTTTTTAAAATAAACATGTTTCAACATCTCATGATGCCATCTTCATGATGTTTATTTTAAAAAATTTGTCGTTTTTATTAAATGCGAAATATCCATAGTGCTTTAACGCAGTTAAGGTAAAATCTATATTCCTGATTCATAAAACTTCCTTCCAGACGATGCTATAATTCTATAACACTTTCCTGCAATTTACTTCTAAGTTGTGATCACACTATAACAACAAACAATAATAAAGATGACACTCTTCTGTGACCTAATCATGCATAAACATACCAGAGATACTCAAAATTAGCGCAATGTACTTAACAATCATTTAATACAAGAAAGTGATCCGTAATCCAAACTTTAATCCTATTTGAGTGTTAGTCGAATCTGTCGAACTGAATCGAAATTATTGCATATTATGAAAATTTACAGACGTGGGAACAGAAACCTTTACATCATATTTTGTGAAAACTTCCTTGATTTTTACAAAATTGCCCCACACGATCGGACCGGTTTGCTACTCCCATACGACTACCGAGAAGAAACAACATTTGCATAATGTGCGCAACTGGAAATTTTATAGAATTTCAATCATTCCTTTTTGTTGTGAAATTTCATTAACCTATATTACGAAAATAGTTTACATTGAATTGCAGTTTTCTAAATTACTTCATTTTGTGCTCATTGCAACGATGGTTTGTATGATAAATAGAGCTGCTGCAAGTTGGATTTAATCAGAACTGTATATTATTATGTATGGTATTCAGGAAAAACTTCTGAATGCTTGAAGGCAAAACGTCTGAACGGGCAAGAAATATCTTTTTAGCTCATCTGTTGCAATGGAATTATTTGAGAGTCACACTTTCTCTAACGTGGCCGATATCCATTGAAGATATAAATGTATGTATAGCAGAGTGAATTGTACATTAATGAAAAATGATCCCAGACGTGAAATTCATTCATCACGACTATGAACCAGATTCTTCTAAAGATTTTTTCAAAGCCATGGCTAATTGTTTTTCCTCCTCGTCTTGTAAAGATTTCATTTTCTTTTGCCTGTCTTTTTCATCTCTCTTGCTCTGGCGTTTAGCCCATTCAATGATTTCTTTGTCTGATTTTGTAGACTGCAAATACAAGGAGCAAAAATGTGAAGTGGTAGAACTACATTATTTAATCATTTACAAAAATGGTAGACTACAATAGCTACCACAACTGATTTTCAAGGGATCGTATGAAAATAAATCTAACTAAAATCAAAAACATTTACTTAGTAGAATTCAAAAACAGTTCTTTTCAGAACTCTCGAGAGTTTTTCTCGGTTTTCTCTTGGGAGTGCATTCACTATGGCAATTACGCTTTTTGAGGTAATATTTAAGTTGGTCACCACGAAAAAATCTCTGTTTTACTTAACTTATTAATATAAAAACAATGTAATAATACATATATATTTAAAACAACGTAAAAATAAAATTATAATACTGTTACAAGAAATATTGCTACCAAAAGTACTTTTAAATTGTGCATATGTCAAGCTTTGTTCTTTTATAGTGGCTGGCAGGTTATTCAACAATGATGCACGTTGACGTAGAACGCAATATACAAGATACCTGACTATGATATGTACGACTAAAATATGCTTCTACGTAGATTTTAGTTGCATATGTGAAAATTATTAAATGTTTAATGATATTGGTTTTTAAACTTCTATTATTAACATATATTTTACTGAGATTCTCGCTTTATGCCACCTTTCAAGATGGCATTCTCGCCTCAACTTGACACGGTGATTAGATATCTAGGGAATTGGGTTCTAAGTCATTGGATAAACAAAATAAAAGCCTGGCATTGGTTCTGTATGAATGCTGTTCACTGTACTGACGGCTATATCTAATGTAGAAAGTTTCATTTTGAAAGCATAAGGAACCTTTTCCTATCGTTAGTAAATATCAATTAAATAATAAGTTGGCAGTGTGACAATGATTGAATAATAACGAATGTTATAAAGCAACTGATGCCTACAGTACATTAAAAACAAGATGATTAAAACATCTTTTACCGCACCCTCTCCCCAAGTTCTAGACTAACGTACGACGATTTATTACTAAGCTTAACCCACCTTTGTCTCAGATTTCTGTTTCACAGGCTCGCTAAAACTTGCAAATGATGCAGTGAAAGGATCGTTCGATTTTGTTGCGTTGCTTGATGCAAACGGATCAGAAATGTTAGTACTGCTTGAGAACGAATCACTTTTGGGAGATTTGCTCTTTTCGTCGTCTACATGATTGGGAGGTCCGTCAAATAAATCTGTTCCAGAAAAAAAGTCGGAACTTTGAAACGGATCTGTAACAGAACCACTGTTGCTTGTTGTCGATTTGAACGGATCCCCCGAGAAGAAATCGTCTGAAGAACTCTGAAACGGATAAAAATAAATTGGTAATTACACATGTCAGTTTTTAGGAGTCATTTTACCGCATGGTGAGCTTATATAGCAGCAAATTTTAAAGAAAATCGTCTGAAGTTTCTGCCAAACAAAACACACCGCCTGTTGTATAAAACACATTTAATCAACAACATTAAAATTAACAACGACTACAACAACAACAACAACATCGACGACGATCACTATGACGACAACAAAAACGACAACAAAAACAACAAAAAAACCCCAACAACAACAACAACAAAAACCAGACACGCAGTATTGCAATCACCACCTTATCCTTCATTTGATTTTCATCATTTCTGCATTGTCATGAGAAATATCTCGTAAGTTTTTCTTTGTAATTTCGGAATTTCCCACTTACTTTATCACTTGGAAATGATGCTTGAAAAGGGTCATTACTAGAGGAACTGAAAGGATCTGAACTTGCATTTGGTGTTGCATCGGAATTTGCAAATGGGTCGGACTTGAAACCGTTTTCCTGTGCACATAAAGCGTCAAATTATGCTAGACTAAACAACATATCATACAAGTGATACAATACAAAAATAATAAAATATTCTTAAAGTCTAAAACCCAGCTGTATCATGCGATTTTTTTGCGCACACAATCACCTCATCTGCATTTTACGTGGCGAAAGAGCATTATCTTTCAAAGACAATAAAAATCCAAGGAGGCGACTCTTAAATCGGGTCGTATCAGCCCTCAAACTTGAGACATTAATAACCTGCCTTCATCAAATAGAAACCGAAAAATGCAATTGTGCTAGCTTACCGGGGATTTTTCACCGGAACTTCCAAATGGATCTTTCTCCTGTATCGGGTATCAATGGAGAATTGAATGAAGTATGGAAAGCAATTTTTGAATGTTGAGAAAAAATTTCACGTAGTTGTTTTTACCAACCTCAAAAGGATCAGAAGAAAACGGATCAGCAAATGAAACAGTTTTGAAAGGAGCAAATGGATCTATCTTTAATGCATCGTTTGTAGTAAATGGATCGTGTGCTTCTAAAAAAAATCCAATCACAAATTATATCAATTTGATAATCTTTCTCATATAATAGAAATCACAATTACATTAATAAATTTACAAAGTTATCAAACAAATCAAATAATTCCCTGTTTTTTATCGATTTTTTTAAATGCATGCACAACAACCAAAGGTAATATTGGAATATTCGTTAACAAAAGCATTCAAATTTATATCTATGAATGTCTTTCACAAGATACAAAGCAAAGCACGTTACATGGAATTCATATTAGACATCTTCTAACAACTTAGTATGAGTCTGTTTTCGTAATCTTAACACAAGTTTATTCGTTAAAATAAATACCACGTTCGGAAAATCATTGCGACTAACAGCAAACGGGTCTTAAGACAATGTTTGTACTAAACGATGAATTTCGTGAGATATAAAAATAAAAATATTGTTTTCTAACCAGAATCATCTTTGCTTTTGAATGGGTCAAGCTCCTAAAACATGTACAGAAGATTTTTCAATCAAGCCGTGAAGAAGTCCTGAGTCAGGCTTGATGTTACAAATAATTAAAATTTGCCACAACATAATCCAACCTTATCATCATCAGCACCGTCTTTGTCCTAAAAAAACACCATATACTATGTTCATTTTTTAGGAAGCTGTCTCAAAATGTACGTAACACAGACAGACATAAAACAACTCACAAAGAATCTTATCTAAAATCCCTAATCAAAAATTATGTTAAAACTTAGAACAATGTTCGTAGCATAGTAACCTTAAAGTCATCGACAGCTTCATCAACTCTTCCTGATCCAACACTGAATCCACTGATACTACTAACTGGACTGCTTCCCGCCTGAAATAATAAAACCACTTTATTATTCAGTGAGCTCGAAACTACAACAGTCGTAATATTAAACCTACATCACTACAAAAATAACATGATGGTCAAGTTGTGGAGTATGACAGGTTAAATCTCAGTCTCCAACTTCGAAATCATTAAATTCCATCCTTCTGTTTGAAAACATATCTATTTTAAATGTCGTGAAATTGATGAGAACAGTATAATGAAGATTGTGCCGGATACCAAAAATATACATTTTGTATGCATATATAATCTTGATATATTGAAAGAACTCCTATCTTTATAATATTTCTGACAATGAAAGATGAACGAAATACAATTTAGCATCTCAACTTTTGCCATAACAATAACTTACAGTTGCCCTAATGCTCATCGTATCCACTTCGGACGTCGTCGTAAGAATGTCTGTGAAGCCATCGGAACTGATAGGAGCAAAGTCACCTATACCTATCGAATTTGATTGATTGTTTACACTGCCACCAGACTGAAGAAGACTATTATACGTGTTGATTTCACCATTCAGCACATCATTGGACTCTTTCACCGACTTAAGCTTAGTTTGTACCTGAAAATTGCAAACATCAGTATATTCACATAAAACAATTTATGCTGTCCACATAAATTGTGTAATACTTCATTTAAAGTCTGATATGGCCCGCACGGAAATACGCACAAAGTAGTAACCAAAATCTCAAACTATCTTGCGCGCACACAAACTTATCATGGATCCAGCCCTATATTAGATTATATTTATACAGCACGATGTAGCAATATGTAGAACCAAGTATAAAGAACGTGTATAAAGAACGTTGAAAGCGTAACATGGCTGCAATATATTATTATGGTCGGCTATATAATACAATATTCTATCTTTTGCCTATAGAGACAACGGCAAATTGTATGGAAGAAGGTTCACATGATCTTCCCCATAAAATATATTGAAGACAAAAGTCTTTACTTATACAGTAAAAAATATAAGTACGCACTAAATGTAAGAGCAATTCTAGGGTTGTCTCCCCCCTAAAAAAAACTGGCCGGCGTGGTTATTTGTCTACGTTCCACAGTTTTTTGTGGTGACAGAAAAATAAAAAATAAAAAGCAACAGGTACATAAGATAAATCTTTGATTTGACGTAGACGATGGTTCAAACCTGCATTATTTCATCTTGAACGACATTCACTTGTTTTTGCACATTTTCTAATTTTTCTTTCTCCATTTGAACCTGAAATCATAGATTGACAACACACTCACTTCGCAGTTATTTTGACAAGATTTGAGCGCAAAAGAAATAAATCTTGAACTTGCACCATCACGTTTTAATTTCGCATAGATCACAACACAAAATAACCATAAATTGCAGATAAAATAGTTGAGAAAATGGCTCAAAATTATGAAAAGCAACCATCATGTCAGACAAACTATAATCGTTTTTGCTAGCTAAAACATTTTCAAAAACTTCTCCATTTTGTAAAGCACACCGTTCCTAAAACGTTGCAAATTCAAATCTAACCCCCCCCCCATTTAGTCATGGCTGACCAAATTCTTTTTAAATAACATTACGTAATAATAACCTCTTTTTCTAATTCTGTTTCTTGTTGTCTTAGTTTGTTCAATTCATTTCTTGCTGTGCTTAGTTCATCCTCTCTTTTCTGTTAAAATAAATACAAATCGTTTCATTTGACAATAACTGTTTTACTGTTCAAAATACATGCACTGCTTATATTACAAAAATTGGCTTATATTTCACCTGAATTGCAACATCTTCGTCGGCAATTTGAGCTTTCAAACTGTTTATCTGTAGAAAGCGTAAATACAAAAAAATATTTAAACTGCAAACTAAAATGTCACCACGTAACAAAGCTAAAAAACAGAACAACAAAACACTGAAATTGACAGCTAGTCCTTCCAGCACAAGAAACTTTGAAAATTAAATTAATGCCACAACTACGCATAAACAAGATAAATGTGCCAAACCTTTTGAGTTTCGTCATGGCATTTGCCTTGTATTTCCTTCAACTGGGTCTCAAAATTTACTTTCTAAACAATACCCAGATAAAATTTTCAATTTTAAATAGATTTTAAAAGATAGGTACATACAAAAACGTGTCTCACAAAGCACAATGCATAAATCTGTGAATAAATACATTTATATTCTTTTAAAGGGATATTCGAGCATTTTCGAAAAATCGTTCATATAAATTGCATAGTTTCTAGAGGGGTTGGAACCCACCCTACATAGACATACCCACCCCAAATTGGTAACCCACCCCTACATTTGGGTCTAAAATTTCCTTACCCACCCCTACATACGAGCCGAAAAAAAATTCGTTTTTTTCTACGGAAAGCTGATTTTAGACTTATTTATGGTCTCTCTATGCATACTATATACAACACTGATAAAGTCTATGTATAAATGGCTGATGCAATCAATGGCTGATGCAATCAATGGCTGATGCAATAACATGGTGTCAAATTAAGGAGATATCTTTGGTCCCTTATAGGGTAATATGAAGATAGATGATGCAATAACATGGGGGCAAAAATTGAGTGATGTTGAACTTTGAAGTTATTAACTTTTTTTATCATAGATGCATTTCATCTATTTTTTAATTTTTCTAATAGGGAAAATCTCGGAACCCACCCCTACATAGACATACCCACCCCTAGTTTATAACCCACCCCTAGAAATTCAAAATTTTTTCGACCCACCCCTAGAAGGCATTTTTGAAAATTCCAAGACCCCCCCCCCTAAATTTGGGGGGGGTAAAAAATGAGAATTGTTGGCAGCCAAAACTTTGCACAAATAAACTCCACACATGAATATTACAGTATGAAGTTTTGGTACCAAAACGTACAAGAGTTGCACGCTTTAATAGTCGCTTCTGGTAGCTTGTGACGTCGTAATTTGACTTGATCAGAGGAATGGCTTGGTTTCCATACTTCAATCAAGACTTTTTTGCCAAAAGTTTCTAGAGTGATTTTTCATGCACGGAGCTTTCTTTGTGCAAAGTTTCGGCTGCTAGCAATTAATTTAAAAAATGCTAACAAATGCGTTAGAGTACCTCTAAATCTTCCTGAAATATACCCAAAAAACTGAATGCAAAATAAATATAAGCTCGTAGAGTGAAAATGCACTCGCGTACCTCATGGTCTAGTTTGTCCAGTTGTTGTTTTGTTTCTTCTTTTCGTTTATCTAACTGTTTTATTTCGTCTTTCGCTTTCTCCAATTCGCTTTCCAATTCCTATTATCGAAATAAAAAGGATTCACAAAGTCAACGTTTATCGTTTTAAATCGCAACTGTCTAGTGGAAACAAAATATTATTCTCCTCAGATTATTAAATTACCTGAACTTCGATATGTCTTCGTCGAACTAAATCTTCGTTTTCTTCAATCTCCTTTTGCAAAGATGTTTTTGTTCTTTTAAGCAGAAAACCAAAAGAAATGCATCATACATTCAAATAGCTTCAAAAGCATTGAAGACGAAGCCAAAGAACTATTTCATAAATAAATTCAAAGAATGACAGTGTTTTGTAAACCAGAAAAACTAAAATTTAAACTTTTGTCATCTTTGGGTACAACTTAAAATAGGAAAGTCCGCAACCGCGCCTGTTCTGTGACCAATAAGAACGAAATAAAGTATTCATAGCAACAAAAATGTCAAAAGGCTAGTTGGTATAATAGAATATTAACTTCAATAACGCTATGTACATAAAGTATAACATTCTTAACCAACGAATACAGGCTCGATGCGTTAAAAAATATTCTCCCCTCATCTCAAGTCACGAATCAACCAATAAGGATAGATAAACTTACTTTCCCAACTCTTCAATTTCCTTTGATATTTTGTCGAGTTCCCCAGCCATTGACGAAGATGCGGTGCTCTAAAATACGGAGATACTTAATAGCTGTTCCTTACTCCATTAAAATATGATGAACCTCCCTGAGTACAGTACATTAAGTTGGTTGACATAGCACACCTTAATTGCTTCATCAATTGCACCAGGTATAATTAATGCCTGCCCACCAGCTCGCATTGATGGTGGAACCATCTCAGGTGGTAATGTTTTAGGTGGTTCGATCCCTTTCACCTATACGTATTTATGTATGATCGTCATTATTTCAAGATGCCATTAACATTATATATTTTAGGTGTTTATAACAATGATAAAGCTTTGAAGTTTTATAAAAACATTGAAAGTCGTTGTTACATGGATCGAGTAGCCTCACCCGTCCGAGTTGAATATTGCAAATGACTAAACCTATGTTTGTAAAGCTGCAGATAAAAACAACATAAATCCAGAATGATATTCGTTTTCAAATAAAGTCCTAGAGGCCGATCCTTAATGAGAAAGTTCAGGCTAGTCTCTTTTAATTAATACATCGAGTGTAGGCAGAACAATTTCATTATGTCGAAAAAACCTAACACTTACCTTTTGTTGTATGAGAAACATTGCCAGACAAAATTGTTCGACGTTTAAGCGACCAGAATTGTTCACGTCACACAAACTCCTTTATGAAAGTAAATTATAAAAAAAATTTTTGGGGGTACGTACCTTGCTCGCAGGGCAGCCACTATGCAACCGGCGTAATGCGAATTGTTCTGTAAAAGTTTACTTGTCATCACGCTGCATTTTTTTGTTCGTCTAACCATTATATAATTGGTTGCATGGGCAAGAGTTTGATTGAAGCAATATTATAGAACAATGCATTCTGATTGTTGTCACAGTACTAAAGGAATGTGTGATGCAATACTGCTGCTAGGTACCAGCAAAAAATTTTCATTGGCGTTAATAAAACAGTTTCTAACGTACGTAACGGTAAGAAAATTTTTCAATTTAGTGAATTTTTTCTGCTATTACTGCGATTCAAAGTTGTTCTTCAATGGACCTTGACCGTCGCGGCATGAAGTCTGGGTCGGGCCACATTGTGAAGTCATCCAAGGTAAATGGCATATATATTTTGTATTGACGATTCCCTTGAATGACGTCAGAAAAATAAAACTATCAAGACTTTCTGACGACGGAAAAGATCCATCAAAAAGGACATTTTTGCCCAATTTAAACCGCCATAAACACAGAACGATTTGACAATATAAAAAACTTTGTTCGCGGATAACGTAGAAATCCCACATAAATTTAACAAACGCTAATAAAAAATTTTACTGCTAGGGGTACTTTAACTATTGCAATATTTTACAATGCTTTACCAGGTTGACCGTAAATAACCCACCATATATGAGCAAGAAGTAGCTGCGATAGTCCAGAAGCCATGAAAATACTTTTTACCTCGTCTCCTAGAGAGAAAGTACAATGAAAATATTTCCACTGACTTTATCAGGTTTTATATATTCACTCTGGTAATGTGATGTTCATGTGGCGAGTAATAACAAAAAATGATCAATATTTGCTAATTTTTTTATTTAGATAAGTATTGCTCTAAAAAAATTTCGTCCATTTTTGGTCACGAAACACTGAACTTCATAAACAGTATGTGTGTACATATTTCAATGCTTCGCAAATGTGAAGAATGAAGATTACGTCATTTTAAAAGTTGATCTTCTGAAGTTAGAACGAGGTCAGCCGGTGAAAGACTCGGAGAAAACAGCCTATTGGCGCAAATGAATTTTAAACACAGAGCTGTATTTTATTATTTTATCCATTGATCATGTTGACACAAAATTTGACTTACCTGTGACAAAATTATCGTTATCTTTGTCAACAGTTTTAAACATTGCGTCGTATTTCGATTTTTCCGCTGGTGTAACGACCCAGGGAACGTTACTGGACACCTACGTATATGAGAAAAAAATATGAATACATTGCAATGGAAGCACACTATATGCACATTCTATAAACTATAAAGCAAGCAATAAGACGAAAAAAGACAAACGTCGTGTACTGATGTACATTTGATGAAACCTAAAATCAACTCACGGAGGTTGTAGTAACTTAGAGTGCACGCGATTAGTAAAGATCACCAACAAATGCATCACTTTTCATGGAGAAAATAAATTATTTACAAGGCAAAATTATCATTGTACATCAAGGATGAAAACTTCGTAACATTTACGATAGTGTGTCAGGCACGTAGAATGAACGATAATTGGGGGGGGAGGGGGGGCGTATCCATATATGCATGACATTTCGTATTAGTTTCTTTTGCAATCCATTGTTTTTGATGGATTATAAAATGAATAAACGTATGAATACGACCCGCCATCCAATTATCGTTCTGGCTACATGCCTGCAGTGTGTAGTCCAGAATTTGACACACTCATGGCAACGAGCAGTCCAGATTGTGACACATTCATGGCAGTGTAGTCCACATTACATAACGTTTATTGCATACATTATTTTACTACTAACGTGTGAAGAAGTGGTAGACGCCATTATAGGTGTAGGAGATACACCTGGTGATTTCTTAGGTGATACGCTATCTGGTACGAAGAATCTCTTGGACGGTGGAATAAGAGAAGGAGATAAAGATTGCGGCACTGCTTCACCTTCGAGAGCTTTGTACACTAAATGCATTGCCTGAAAATATAAAATGTGAACGTGTAACATAGAAGTGACTTGAAAATTAAATCTCAAAAAACTTATATGATCCTACGTAAATTATTAATGGTTACTGAACATGTCTATTCAAATACGTTGTATAACATAAAAAATTTACATGACACCATTCAAATTATTTACATGACACCGCGCAAATTATTAATGGCTACTGAGTACGGTATGTCTAATGCTATTACGTTGTAGCTATGTATACTTGACGACGTATGTTGTGAAACTACAGTAAAGCTGCTCAGTAGCGAAGCCATGCCGCTTCTTACTCTAAACAATTTAAAAGTTTAAATTTTGATTACAAACGAGCTACGTGAAACAATCAAAGTTCAAATTTTGTTTTTACACGTACTACATGACACTAAAAAAGTTTAAATTTTGGTTTTACACGTACTACATAACAAAATCAAAGTTTAAATTTTGTTTTTACACGTACTACATAACAAAATCAAAGTTCAAATTTTGTTTTTACACGTACTACATGACACTAAAAAAGTTTAAACTTTGGTTTTACACGTAGCACATGACAAGATCAAAGTTTAAATTTTGTTTTTGCACGTACTACATGACAAAATCAAAGTTTCAATTTTGTTTTTACACGTACTACATGAAACTATCAAAGTTTAAATCTTGGTTTTACACGTACTACATGACACTAAAAAAGTTTAAACTTTGGTTTTACACGTACTACATGACAAAATCAAAGTTTAAATTTTGTTTTTACACGTAGTACATGACAAAATCAAAGTTTAAATTTTGTTTTTACACGTACTACATGACAAAATCAAAGTTTAAATTTTGTTTTTACACGTACTACATGACAAAATCAAAGTTTAAATTTTGTTTTTACACGTAGTACATGACAAAATCAAAGTTTAAATTTTGTTTTTACACGTACTACATGACAAAATCAAAGTTTAAATTTTGTTTTTACACGTACTACATGACAAAATCAAAGTTTAAATTTTGTTTTTACACGTACTACATGACAAGATCAAAGTTCAAATTTTGTTTTTACACGTACTACATGAAACTATCAAAGTTTAAATCTTGGTTTTACACGTACTACATGACACTAAAAAAGTTTAAACTTTGGTTTTACATGAACCACATGACAAAATCAAAGTTTAAATTTTGTTTTTACACGTACTACATGACACTAAAAAAGTTTAAACTTTGGTTTTACATGAACCACATGACAAGATCAAAGTTTAAATTTTGTTTTTACACGTACTACATGACAAATCAAAGTTTCAATTTGGTTTTTACACGTACTACATGAAACCATCAAAGTTTAAATCTTGGTTTTATACGTACTACATGACACTAAAAAAGTTTAAACTTTGGTTTTACATGAACCACATGACAAAATCAAAGTTTAAATTTTGTTTTTACACGTACTACATGACAAAATCAAAGTTTCAATTTTGTTTTTACACCTACTACATGAAACTATCAAAGTTTAAATCTTGGTTTTACACGTACTACATGACACTAAAAAAGTTTAAATTTTGGTTTTACACGTAGTACATGACAAAATCAAAGTTTAAATTTTGTTTTTACAAGTACTACATAACAAAATCAAAGTTTCAATTTTGTTTTTACACCTACTACATGAAACTATCAAAGTTTAAATCTTGGTTTTACACGTACTACATGACACTAAAAAAGTTTAAATTTTGGTTTTACACGTAGTACATAACAAAATCAAAGTTTAAATTTTGTTTTTACACGTACTACATGACAAAATCAAAGTTCAAATTTTGTTTTTACACGTACTACATGACACTAAAAAAGTTTAAACTTTGGTTTTACACGTAGCACATGACAAGATCAAAGTTTAAATTTTGTTTTTGCACGTACTACATGACAAAATCAAAGTTTAAATTTTGTTTTTACACGTACTACATGAAACTATCAAAGTTTAAATCTTGGTTTTACACGTACTACATGACACTAAAAAAGTTTAAACTTTGGTTTTACACGTACTACATGACAAAATCAAAGTTTAAATTTTGTTTTTACACGTACTACATGACAAGATCAAAGTTCAAATTTTGTTTTTACACGTACTACATGAAACTATCAAAATTTAAATCTTGGTTTTACACGTACTACATGACACTAAAAAAGTTTAAATTTTGTTTTTACACGTACTACATAACAAAATCAAAGTTTCAATTTTGTTTTTACACCTACTACATGAAACTATCAAAGTTTAAATCTTGGTTTTACACGTACTACATGACACTAAAAAAGTTTAAATTTTGGTTTTACACGTAGTACATAACAAAATCAAAGTTTAAATTTTGTTTTTACACGTACTACATAACAAAATGAAAGTTCAAATTTTATTTTTACACGTACTACATGACAAAATCAAAGTTTAAATTTTGTTTTTACACGTACTACATGACAAAATCAAAGTTTAAATTTTGTTTTTACACGTACTACATAACAAAATCAAAGTTCAAATTTTATTTTTACACGTACTACATGACAAAATCAAAGTTTAAATTTTGTTTTTACACGTACTACATGACAAAATCAAAGTTTAAATTTTGGTTTCACACGTACTACATGACAACAGCATTAACGAAAGAACAAAGAGAGAAAGTGTGAGACTTACGTACCACGGAAAATTCATCCTTGTCCAACATCCCATCGTTGTCAATATCAGAGAGATCCCAAACTCGACCAAGAATATCAACATGTAACTTAGAATTCAGTAAAACCTGTAAAGAAAAAAAAATCACAATTGCCGTCCTCGTCTGTAGCTAGAGATAAAGGAAAGGACATATACCATGTTCAAAATCAGAAATAAATTTAACAGGAAAGATAGAAATATTTTTTAAACCAACCCTTCGTTTTGAACCAAGCCTACCAAACGAGCGCAACGTCCTAGCTGACAAATGTTTATTATTTTAATAACTTACTGGTTTGACTTTATCCCCAGACAGCAAGCCGTTCACTGGTGTTAAGGACTAAAAATATCATAAATTATTAAACAGTTTGTACTTAAGTCCACAATGTTTCATTTATCTCGTTGACAAAGTGTTTCGAAGTTCATTTGAAGATTCAGAAAACTCAATTCTTAGCTATCCAATTATTATAGTCTTCGAAACTGAGATTTGCAATTTTATTGTATATAATGACAGAGAACAAACTTTCAAACGATTGAACAAAATTTGCAGTATCATTCAAAAAAATGTTGTTAAATTGTGAGGGTTATTGCATAAAGACAGTTATCCCCGCATAACCAGTTAAAAACATAATCTAAGGAGCGACAATGAGTATTTGATTTCGTGCTGTGTTTTAAGCCCCCTAGTGAAAAAGTATCCATCAACGTTGATACCAAGTACAAAGCTCCTAATTCAAAAGCAATTTCATTCAAACTTCACGGACATCTCGTGATATAGAGACACGCGACCATAAAGCTTCATTAGGATGATGGATGCTAACACGAGTACTTACCTCAAATATACCATCGTACTTTGATTTTTCAGCAGGCTAAACAACAATAGACACATGGATTTAAAAGATTGTTAGAAAAACAAGGTCATGTAGACATTCATTAGTTAGCGAACTAATTGATTACAGTTGCATGACAAAGTGACAATATTCAATTTTGCCTCTCAAAACCAAATCATGTTCTAGATACTATTTGCATAGTTTGATTTAATAAAGTAGAAACACGGGGACACTTTTACATCACATACATCTAATTAAATAATTTGAATAGGTATGTTCTCAAGCGGTGAATTTTCTGCACGGTGCAGGGGGGTGTGTAACCCCTCAAAAATTCTCTAGCACCCCGCCAAGAAAAGTTCTAAAATGGTATAACCTACATGCTGTAAACAATTAATATAACAGTATTAGAGGCTAAGAAATTGTAGAATATGACTAAGTAAAGGTAGTCAAAGAAAACTTCTCATTTCAAAGGCAATTATGTATTTCATACCATCACCATTGGCAATTGAGTATGACCATGCACCTTTTCATTGAAACATTGAAATTGAAATAAATTACTAAATGCGCATTTCTTAACAAGAAATAAATACAATTTTTTTGAAAAGGTAAAAGCGCTATCATTACGCAAAGTTCACTCAGCTCTAAACAAAAAATCTGAGATAGCTTGATTTCTGATGATTCAAAATATTTTTAATACTAAAATTATTAAACATTAAAACATTTTGCAAGATGTTCAATCTTTAATTTACCTGAATCAACCATCCGGAATTGTCACCAGATAAAGAGGTCACGTTATGCTCACCCTAAAATGTGAAAATTATTGTGAAATATTGCAGTTAATTGAAACATAAATTTTGTGACATGAAATCAATGCATGACATTACTTACCAAATTAGGAGGTGGTCCAGGCAGCGATATATGAAGCAAACTGACCTCTTTGCCATTTTGGGCATTAGCAATGAGCCGTAATGCAACATAAAAACCCTATGAATAATTGAAAGAGAAACCAGTAGGTTAAAATGAAACATAATAATCCAGGTAAAGGGATAATTGTTTGCAATTAAAATGTATTAGTTGAAATGCTAGAGTTAGCTCAAAGACAACAAACAAATTTATACACAGAACAAATGAAAGACAAGCATTTTTAGGCCCATCCCAAGACTATGTACCTGCTTGTCCAGGTGAGAGTTTCCAGTTGGATTAGATAATTCCCATATCTAGAAAGGAAAACATTATTATGATCGCAGCATTCATTATTTCAAAGACAAAATCTTCATCAAGCATATCCTACAACACTTAAACATGATATCTAGTGTATTTAATTAGTATTCACGTATCTACAGTAAAAGTAATTACCTCACGTAATATTGCATCACCAAGACCTGATCGTTTAAGGAACCGTGCTGCTTCTTCTGCATTGATCTTTCCTGATCCTGAAATGTCTACCTAATATAAATGTATTTCATAGAAGTAATGAACAACTTGGTTATGTTATCAATACTTTTTGGCTCCTATGCAAATATAATCAACTTTACACAATTTTTTTCCATCCAAATGAATGTTATCGGTGAATCTAACATACTTATTATTAACCAGTGAATCTAAGTAGTCATTATCAAAAGTACAAACTAATACAAACCTGTTTCCAGTAATTCTCATAAAGAGTTGAATGGCCACTTGAGAGCTAAAAATTGAATTAACAAGCTAAACAAACATTAATGTACACAACTATATGTACAAGAAGCAATGGTCATTTAAGCAATGGAAAACTATGGCAAACCCATTACACTTCAATATGCAAATATTTCTCAGTTGACTCAATAGTAAAACATTGAGTGAGAAGAAGATAGTAAGAATGGTCATTTCTTAAGAAATGAAAGATAAATATTGCTGGATAATCTGCAAAAAGAAGCAAATAATCTGGATAGCATTGCCAATAATCCACTATCATCGAGTCTGTCTTTTAGGCATTTGAAATGTTCCTATTACTGCTGTCTTTGATGATACTTTCTTATTATTTTTCAACAAATAAAATAGAAATATGAAACAACACCTGTGAAAGCTAAAAGGTGAAAGTTGATCAAGTGAAATTAAAACAAGACTAAATGAAATTACAACTATGTTCAACAAGATTTCATATTTCTTTTAGTGTGGTATTTGACAAAATTAAAAACCTCGCCTTTTAACTCTTCAAAATACATAAATTTGACAATGCGAGATATACTTTATGAATCAACATTCAGGCTTCAGCAACGTATAATCTGCAAGGTGAGTGATCACTGAATGAAATCGCCATTAAGATAAACTACGCTCACAAGAAGCTTTGATTATTATGAATGAGAAAAACTATAATGCATCATTTACTAGTACAACACACTTTCTGAATTGATCAATGACAAGAGTTTGCAATTATTACTATCTTTTTAATATACAGGTATTATTTCTGGAGTTGCACACACAATGACAAATTAACTCATTCCGATAACATGTCGTTTCAAATTGATTTCAAACGACCATAAAAATGAATGAAATAAAAGCACTCAAGCTTAAAAAGTGGCCGCTTACCTGAGATAATGATAACGAACTAACTGCAGCCATATTCGTCGAAGCTTTGATCAATGACTGGAGTCATGAATGATCATAACACCTCAGTAAATGTTATGTATTTAGATCAGTGGGAATAATATATGTGAAATATGCACATGTGAATAAGAACGTCATTATTTCATTAAAGAAATCTGGGAAATCTTTCTCTTAAGTCTTTGGCCAGATTAGCCAATTGTCCCCTGGCTGACACATGAACCTGTAAAAATATGTTTGTGGTATGAATGAAGGAATGAGGCAAAGTACTCGAGTATTTACAGTTTGACTAATTACAAATGTCTCAGAGCAAGAACGAAAAAGGTATTAGGAGAAAATTCCTTTACTCTGTCATCATGCAAAATAAGCATTTCTAATGTTTTCGATTCCTGGAAAAATCGATTCATTAAATTTACCACTTTAATATAAAGTGGTAACTTAAAAATATTCGTCATGATTTAATATGTCATAAGATTTTGTTTAAAACGATCAGTCCTGCAGGTGTATGGTTTAAAAAATCTTCAAAAATTCTGAATATTATACAAAGGTAGAGGTTTTCTTTCTTTGAGATCTCTAATTATTGATTATATCATAAAGAATAATCATGAGCCCACAAACGTTCCTTGGACCTTAAGGTACTCCTGCTGTAACCAGGAAGAGTTTCAAGTCAACTGTCTTTGCTTTTGATGACAAGCTATACCCAGTGGTGTAGCCAGCCTGCGAATTTGGTCCTGCTATGTTAGTTTTTCTGTGTTCACTCGCTGTAAAAACAACAGATTTCTAAAGAAATGAATAATGTTAGTTAATGACATAAAATTTACATAGCAGGACCAAAACTTCTGGGCTGACTACGTCACTGTATATATCTTTGCAATAAGCATATTGTTGTCAACAAAATCAAAAGTTTAAATGTAGTTGCACTATTCTTCTATTGTGATTTTGTGAGTCCCATCTTAGAGCGCAATTAAATTTGTTCATGCGGTGCAAATTTTTCATCATTAGCATTATTTATTTCTTTTACAGTGAGTAAACACAAAAAGAAACTTACATAGCATAAACAAACTTGCGTGCTGACTACGCCACTGCTTCCAGGTGATATTACTCACTTTCTACCAGCCTTTCTCGTGATTTTTATCAGTGTTCTGTACTGAACATGGTTTCAATGATTTCATCATCTCCCTCAGCTTTTTAATCTTTATATAGATAGACGGTAAATATACACCTCATAACAAATGAAGAGGCTTCTTCTGTAGGAGTAAATTGATATTTCTAATAATCAATTCACCATAGATGATAGGTATTGAAGTTAAACAAACTATCCATAGAGTAACTAAGCAAAGTCATGCGATATAATTTTTGTACATATGCTATCATGTGCATCATGATCATAAAGACACTGAACCGATGGAATACACGCTGTGCTAAAGTCAAGGGGACTTAGCTGAGATAGAGCATGATTTCCTTATTCTGTTTTTTATTGAAGCTTAGTTGCCGAACAATCATGATAGAATTTTTGTGAGGATGCAAAAAAAGTGCCACGCCACAGTGACCATCGTTTCCATGACTGATGACGGTCATGCCATTAACGAATTATCTTTTCACGGCTGCAGTCACCTGATACCTAAGAAGAATCTAACCCTTTTGCTACGAAAGATATAGCAAACACGTCCTCTTTGTGATGTAGCAACATCACACGTACTATATATATATATATATACGTCCCAGTTGTGATTTTTGTATAAACCTTAGTTTTTGTGCCAAAAAAGATAGCAAATAATTCTGCCTGTTGTGGCATAAGCTGTTGATGTAGCGAAAAGATTATAAAGGAAGAAAAAGGTTGCCCAAGAGGTATACCTCATTACGTATACATGAAATACAAGATCGGGTGATTTAATAGGCATTCCTGGGGTTTTTTTCTTATCCATGTAACTTGACGCATAGTTAGTTGTTGCTATGGATAAACGAAATGTAAACAATTCTTAAAATATATGATCTTGAACAACGTATGAAATTTGTCGTTAATGTAGACAGACAATTACAATTTTATTCTAAATATTAAATGGAATGGGCTCTGCTGTATCGACATTTAATAGCAAGTCTAATGCCTTAGGAAAATTTTGCCATGACGATAATGTGAGTGGATTCTATACTATGTTTGTATGTCTCAACATCTCTTCAGTGAAGACTGACTTGAAATCTGCTGAACTTGAATGTGCTTTGCATGCTTTTGTGGGATGTTTGATTGTTGTTTTCATAATATATTTCTTCATATCATAGTTTAATTTGAAGCAAAATTTTAATTTAGATAACTCAGAAACTTTGCATGTCCAGTCGTAAGAGTGATATTCTCATTTCGTTTATCTCTTTCAAAATCTCTTCGGAGAACTTGTAACCTTGAAAGTAAATGATGAATTAAAATCATTCTAGATATTGCCAATGCATTCACCCTCCTTATTGGACTTGGGCCATGGTACCATAAGACATCGTCATATTCGGTTAAATGAAGAAATTTCAGAAAAACCTAAAAGTTTAAAAACAAGCTATTTTTATCATCCAAAATTAGAAGATTACAGCGAAGGTAAGAGAGTTATGTTGTTAAATACATCATTAAATTTGAATGCTTTTTGCAATACTCGAGTATAAGCGTGTGAGAACAGTTGAAACGGCGAGTCTAGCCTGACTCTGCATTTAAATATTGAACGTTTTTTCTTTTTAATTTATTATATATAAGATGCTGTGGTGAAACCTGAGGATGCTTTTAAGTTTTACTATGTGTTCAAAGGAGCAAGAAAAGATCAGACGAAAAACCTGTATTATGTTTATGGAACCAACGTACACAGCAAGGATCCTGGCGTCAAACATGTGTCATACAAGCCACAAGGAAAAGGATATAAGTGGCCTGAGTCTTTTAGGAAATCAAATAACCTTTATTATGACCTCATATTCTTAGAGCAAGGTAGTTATTCAGTAATAAGAAACTGCCATTAATCAATGCCCAAAGATGCCTATGTGGGAGCACCTGCGGCCACGTGACGTTTTTCAACACGGAGATGTTTTTGAATGATAGCATGATTTACAGAGAAGTATTTTGAGCAAAACAAGTCACGAGAATATATATGTGCTCAAATGTTTATTCGCGACTGTTTGTATATGATGTGATCATTGGCAAAATTTGCATTTAGATTCAGTCTTTTAATGGTGATGGTGTATATCATTCATGTTCTTTTTTCAGATCGTGGGATTTCTAACTATGCAGATACCATAAGTTTGGACTCACATGTAACACTTGATAGTGGAAACACTAATTCCACCCAGTCAAAAGATACAATAAGGTATCTTTCCGCAATTTCGTTCTTACTCCCCCATATTTTATCTCTAATCCTGAAATTAGTTTGATTTTTTTTGTCTTTTAAGGATGACATTAACAAATCTAGATAGTGCTGAAACAATCAAACGAAAACTGGCCGTTAAACTTCTTGTTCCTGCCATAAATATCCATATCACATTTAACAGAGCTGAGTTGAGGTGAACAGATGGTCTTTATTGAAAAGACACTTAATTAATTATTTAATCAATTATCTACAGATATATAGCATTATGGCAGCTTCTTCCGAACGGCATTTTACTTCAGTAGCTCATAGCCTCATAACGGAATGTTGTTGATGGTTTTTACAGCAAAATTTGCACCGAAATATTTTGAAGGTCT
The DNA here is from genome assembly GCF_021976095.1 of Xenia sp. Carnegie-2017. NCBI lineage: Eukaryota > Metazoa > Cnidaria > Anthozoa > Malacalcyonacea > Xeniidae > Xenia > Xenia sp. Carnegie-2017. The sequence goes on from NW_025813402.1 coordinate 6,876,745, forward strand.
TTTTTCAAACATGGCAGACCCCAGCCTAACTCCAAATTCATAGCAAATATAAAGGAATCTAAAAACAGGTTTATACGATAAAAATTTTATTGGCTTTGTTTTAAAGTGTGTCACGAAGCACTCGGCATGTATTCTGTAAAGTTTTTTGAAATCGATTTTTAAATTCATTGCATGCAGGACACCAAAAATAATTTGTTTTTAAAACACCGTCTCAAATGTAAGAAAAGTACCACATATATTTCTTATTTTTAGGAATGAAGATGTCATTAGTGACTTGAGATCACCTGAAGAAGGAATGTGGAGACAGTTTTCGGTGTTGCTACGTTTAACTTGACAGTTGACATCCATTGAATTAAAATTGTCAAGTGTGCGTCTACATACAAAGATTAACGTATTACGAGTGTGTTTACAAGTGTAAAATTACAGTGAGAACAAGACAAACAGTGATGACATTACAGTGATGAAAAAGACAACAAATATATAAGAAAAAATATATAGTATAAAGTGTGAGTGACGATGAAGATGGTGCAAATCAACACAAAACGTAGTGGGATAGTCAAAACAGGTCGAGAGAGATGGAACTGCCTTGGAAATTCTGTGAGGGTGCGAGTTTAGACTTTAGAGATCAGGAGGCTTTCATTGTCAGGTATGAGTCTAGGGTGGTAAGGTGAATTGTGAAGAAGATAAAATTGTGAAGTCGTTAAAGGAAGCAGTGTAACCTGACGTGTCAATATGGATAAGAGACTGCATCTGGTAGGGCATGCTGACTGTTTTCCTGTGAAAGGCAAAATTCCCATGTTCTAAGTGATTCTGGTGTGAAGATGCTACATGGCGTGTGGTTTGACCCATAGAGTCATACGACGCGTGTGCCACTCGACCTTTCCTACTACGTTTTGTGTTGATTTGCACCAACTGTACCTTTACTATAACTTTATACCATATATTTCTCTTTACTTTTTTTGTCCTGTTCATCAAACTAAATTCACTGTAATCATTTGTAGCCACGTCACTAATATGCAAATCTTTGTATATATATAAACGCACACATAGTCTAATGTCACAACGTCTTTTAACAATGAATTGATGAAAAAATTGTGTACTTCAAAAAGTTCATATTCACCTTTCTTTTTTCTAATCTTGATTGTAAAAACAAATTTGAAACACAAATACAAAGATGCACTTGAAAAAAGTGTAATGCAAACTATGCAATAATGTGTAAGCCTCCAAAAAATTTAAAGTGGTAAGAAACGCGCATTAAACTTCGTGGGTTACGGTTTGCTAATTGTGATTCGATCTTATACAGATATCATATACTTTCAAAACTGTCAAATTAGTTCTCTAATAAGGAAATAATAACCTTTGTTAATAATTACGTTTGTTGCAATTATGTAGCAATAATTATGTAACAACTCGCTGTCCAAGCTTAAATGTCTTGTTCGTATCATTGTATGTGGTCCATCAGCTGTTAAACAAACAGTATTCACATGCTATCACCTATAACGCTTGCGTGACGTATCTGTTGTGTTGTCATTTGTCTTCCGGCCTTTACGAAAATAGCAGATTCTGAAATAGCAGATTCTGAAATAGCAGATTCAAAATAAGTACTTCATGGCGTTTTTGCGAGACAGATCAATATTTTGTCTACCTGAGACTCTACTTCGTGACGAACAACGGCAAATAATTAGCGGAATATGTATCTTTACTGCTATTTTGGGATTTGCAGGAGCAGCTTTCCAACTTTGCTCAATGAGACAATTTCGAAACCGACAGAGACGATGGCCTTTTCCTAACCCTGATATCATTCGTTGTTTGGCAGTGTCTGATTTGATCTCCTGCGTCGGTTTGTTTCATCGTTATTTTTTTTTAATGGTTCTTTGTATTTTTGTTATGATGATTTTGGTATTGATACATGTTGTTTGTATGATGTTGGCACTGCCAATATGCGCAGGTGAAGTAAGTTAGGCATAAGATGAACACACAAAAACTTGATTCCAAAGAACAACATTGTTCAGAATTCAAAGATATGTTTTTGAAAAATTCTCTTGGGGATCAATTATACCTGTGTTGTTGGATTTAAGTTTACCTAGCTGAAATAGTGAACATGAATGGTTTGTTTGGTTGTAATAATGAGTTGGTGACAGGTCTTTACACATTATGTCACAACAAAACAAGGTTCATTTTGTGTTACAGTAAACATGATCTTTCGATCTTGTTGAGAATCATTTTTAGATAAAGTAGGAAACATTCTTAAAGTTTGCATAAACTACTTGTATGCTTCATATGAGCAACTATCTCCTAATCTGTATTATTACTCATAATCGAGTTTGAAAGTATGTGTAGCTAGGTAAATCAATGGAAATTTAAACATTTGACTATTTCACTTGATATCAAAGTTGTGAGAGCATATGATTTCAAGTTGTGAAGCTTATAATTCATAAGTACTTTTTTTGTGCATTTTGTCTACTAATGAGCATTTCTAGTTTGCAATAACTTATTAATGGAGGAATCACATAAACCTAACTTTGTGTTTATGTTTACACCTATATGCTGCTAGTGAGGACAGGATTAACTACAACATACAATGAATGAAGTATATTTTGTTTCAGTGGTGGGTTGCTCAAACAAGGCGGCCAAGTAGTGAAACTGCACCCAAGTGCAGATGCCAAAATAAATTGGATTAGGAATTCATTGGTACATAAGGGTTCATATGTATGTAGGTATACAGGCCAGGTGAGAGGTTACCCCCCCCCCGAGTTGAGTGTGGGCCTCAGTTGTCACAGCAAGCAAGAGGATTGCTTAAAAATCACAGCTTTGGGCTTGAAAGAATTTCAGTTTGTTTTCTTTTCATTTTTTAGCCATTGTGGATCTTAAGCAGCTATACAATAAAACAATACATTTTACTCATTTAAAACAAGCAAATCTGAACAAATAAAATTTAATTGAAACTAATTGTTGTACGTATAACTTACTTTTACGTGTAAAAAGCTTGTTGCAATTGAAAGTGTAAAATTGTTGTCTTGTATTTAGGTGTAATCGCTCTAGCCATTTGTTTAATTGTGATGAAACCACCAAAACAAAAAGAAGATTCCTCAATTTACGTTCCACAACACAACAGTATCTACGAACCTATTGGGACTGCTCTTGAGGTTAGCTCTTTGTCGTAATATGACAGAGAAAAAACATTGGGACTACTCTTGAGGCGGGCTCTTTGTCGTTATATAACAGAAAAAACATCTTGTTGATACGAAATCAAGCTTAATGTTTTGTTTCATGATTCAGTTTCTCTTCATTTATTTCTGATAGATGGGTTTATCACCTTTTTCCTTATGCGTAGATTATAACGATGTTTGGTTATTTGTCATCTTATTTGTGGACACTTTTCTATGCTGTCGATGCTTGTTCTCAAATATATGAAAAAGAGTGGTGAGGAGACAGAACGTTTTATGGCGTTTAGTGATGTAAAAAATTTTCACAAGTTCTATTGTAGCTAGTAGTTTTCCGTTCTTCCTATGAAAACGTTGTTGTAGTATTATTCATCTGTTGCTTCATATGAAGGAGGAACTCATATGAAAATGGTGCTGAATTTTTCTTGGATTTTTTATAGGTCAATGGTCGTTTATCACATCCTTGCTTGGGGAATCCCTGTGGAGCTTATCACAATCATTGAAGCTGTTAATCTTGGAGAGTATCCACACGTGTAAGCATGCATTTGAAGTAAAACGGTTCGTTGCCAAAACTTGTTATGTCATCTCTCTTGTCCCCCAGTAACACATTTTCCTCTTAATTGCTGCAGCTTTACTTAATTTATCAGATCCATTTTCTGTTGTTTAGATGTGAAGAATTCTACGGTCGTTTTTCTCGAGTACTGCTATCTTACACGCCTGTAATGGTTATTGTGATTGCGAATCCGATTATTTTCATCGTGACTTACGGCAGAAGTAAGTTTTATTTTTTCTGAACGTCGAGTATCAAATTTGTCAATTTGCCTTTCGAGAATTCAGCAAACACGGAAGATCCATTTGATGTACACCGTGATTACATTTTACGGCGCTTGAAAGAAATGGTTTTGAAACTGTGGGAGCTATTTAAACAATAATCGACCTCAACAGTTATTACAATTGCTAAAATAGAAGACTGACATAGCTATTACCTCAAAAGACGTTTCTTTTTAAGAGGTAAGCACTTTCCTAGGAATTGAACGACAATTTTTAACTTGCATTTCGAAAGTCAGATATCATTTCAAAAAGAAAAATGCTAGTATCCACTACCATTCATCCGCTAAATTACATGCATTTTGTATGACGCTCTGACAATGCATGAATTTTTTCAAGCAATCTATTTATTTTCCACTCTTTTGTCCATTCGCCTGAGAAATTACATCAATGTCACATGGATCTATTGCTGAAATAACTCCTGCAGCTTTAAAACCATTTATTCCAACCTCTAGGATAAATGCTCTTACTGTATGTATTTATTCAAGCTATTATTTTTTGTCAATATGCTCCTAATCCTTCATAGCTACCAGTATCGCGTATTGAAATCTCTAAGAGATTTTAGAATTTATAACACACTAGTGATTTCGATAATGTAACTGATGTATTGAAGCACAGATTTCATACTGTATGTACAAAAAATGAACAACATATATGTCCATGGTTTGTTGTATCATACAGGCTGTTGTATATTTGAACATCACTACCTTACTTGTGTTGTGTATACAGTTCTTAACCAATCTTTTCTTATTATAGTAAAAAAGAAACTACGATCTTCTGGCAGTTTTAATGATGATCATCGAAATGCACTTCATACAATGCGAAGAAGATTTTGCTGGATGGTCACTGCATTCGTTGCTTGGTAAGATCTTCACGAATATTTGGTGCTATTTAGTCATGCAGCTTCGCCTTAAGTTTTTTTTGCTGAAACTGTTTCCATTAAAGTTGATATCATTCTGGGTTTTTTCTCACAGTTGGCTGCCTAACATCGTTTCCGTCACGATATACTACGTCATGTACAAGAAGATCTTGAGCACTAAAATTGCTCCCGTATTTTGGTATACGGAGGTGAGTACGGAAACTACCCTGTGATATTTTTCTCATCTTTGTACTCGTATCATACTCTTATCTTACATACTCATATCGATGGACTGCCTGAATAAACATCATGCCGCCAGCATATTGCCAACCCACTGAAAAATCCCAGCAGTTAAAACTCATGCTGTAATGTCTTTTTTTAAATCTTTTCGATATTTCATTGACAGGCGTGCTTGAACCCGTTGCAGGGATTTTTTAACTATTTTCTGTACCGTCGTGCTTTTAAAGTGACTCCAACCGACACACGACCCATGCCCAATTCCTTACCCCCTGTACGCATCACGCCTTCTTGGGGCATTTACCGAGCGGATCGTCGTAGTTTTCCTCCAAAAGGATCTAAAAATCAGACTTTGCAAAGAGTCACTGCTTCAGAATCAAGTCATGATGAAGAAAGGCCGCTTATCCCACCGGAAACCAAGATAGCAAAAACCGGTCCACGTTACGTTTATATAAGCAGATTACTGGGTGAATAGCATGACCATACGTAGTAGAGCCACAAAATTTCTTGTGAAACGTTTTACAATATTGTGGTTAGTACACAATCACATTTATAATGAAGACCTAAACAAAAGAGTATAATTATTACAGACAATATGTGTTTTGATTCCATTTCTTTTGTGCTCATACTTGCTGAGGAGGGGGTGGGGGAGTCAAAAGATTCAAGATTCAAAACTGCAATGTTTTTTCCTATCGTATGTATGGAAGAAGAAACGTTGGTAAAGTATTTTTATCTATCATCTGGTGACTTGAGATTCCAATGTTATGCTAATTTAGAAACGGTGATTTTATGGCAATATTTTTGTTTCAACTTAGTTTATCATACTTAAGTTCTTAAGTAGGTCAATGAATGCAGCCTGTTACGACAGGCTTAACTACACACATACACTACAGTCACTATACCTCACATGAAAGACCCCCAAAATAATTTCACGCATACTACCATCATAACATTCATTTGAGTTGCTCACCAAACTGTATCTTCAATTTTACTGTGGGTATTGAAAAAACAAAAGCAACCCCTAAAACAGACCAAGGGCAGTGTACATGAAACGGGCAGAAAGTTAATTACGCCACTAAACCAACACAAACTCTCCACAAAACATTTCTGAACATCTCTCAAGTGAATATGCACCATGATACCTTGAACTCGGCCGCCTGCTTAACTATAGTACTTTTAAAACATAAAAAACCCCTTACTGTTTTCACGCATTTTTTACAAATCATTACTGAACAGAACTGTTTACTTCCTTCAAGTTGTTTCACTCGCATTCACAACCAATAATGTCACTTGATGAAATAAATTGCTAATCACAATTTTCAACTAAAATTATTTCTTGACCAGTTCCTAGGTGAACAATTAGGTAACATCAACGAAGTACATTTTTAAGTTGACATTATATAGCAATATTGTCGCAAGGAGATGAGAAGAGAAAAGAAGAGAGGAGCAATGAGAGACATGACTGAATTTTGATCGACGCCCCTAAGGAGACAACTTTTCATCGAATGACGGGACATTTCTTGTCAACTCTCGTATCATGGTATTTATTCAGAGTTGTATCTGTTTAATATGTTCCTTAGTTACCAGTGGCTTGTATGTTTCTTTTCAGGTATGAATAGTTTTTACACCTGAGTTGATACGCCGTGGAATGGATGTATAGATATCAATTAAATCGTTACCGCTACGACCGAAAGCAGCTTCTTCAACCCAATTTCTCAAACAATTTAACAGCATTTCAACGTGTTATGGAAATCAACTGATCGGCCCAGTGAGCAACCAGTGTATGAATAAAATTGCATTCGTAAATCAAATGTCGTAACGAATAAAACTCATACACTCTTTGTGTATATTTTCCTGCATGCTAAGCAATTATTTCAGCGTAAGTTTCTTTCCAAATAATTTTATCTTAGTTTAGAAGATTGCATTTTCCCATACATTCCACAAATTAAGAGGATTAGCAATTAGTGTATAGATAGTAAGTAGACCAAGAGTTGATGCAACCATCTATGGGCCAAGTTATAATTTTCCTATTTTTACTCCAGATAAGAAAAAACCCCTTTCTGTTAACCGAAATTTGTGAGTTGTGCACATTTTAGTAACAAGCGACTTTCAGGAGTGGCCATGGCAGAATTAGGATTGATGATGGTTTTGTTTCTCCACTTTGCACGTTGTACATCAATCAGATTTATAGTTTCTCGTGTAAACACTCGACAACTTTTTCTGAGAAGGAGGAGGTCTATCATTCCATACCTAACAAAAATTCCCTAAGTTTATAATCTATAGGCAAATTTTTATTTGATATGAGCCGGAAAATGGCCGACATACCGCGTGGGCGCACTAGAATTCCACAAATTTGTCTGTGAAACCGCTAAAATGCTCTGAAAACAAAGACTTTTATGTAACCTTAACAACACTATTTTGTGTTGCACTTGGGCGTTTTATAAACATGTGTATGCTTGATAAAAAATATTTGCAATCCTATAAAATACGTACCACCACAGCCAAGGACTTTGGAAGGTTTTAAAAGTTGTGGGTGTTCTATGCTTACTATGTGCTCACCCACTATAGTTAAACTAGTATTCAAACTGCTTGAGATTAGTTATGTTTATTCTGTTTCCATCATTGAACACTACCTGCACCTGTAGCAAATGGCATTAAATATATCACAAACGTTTAAGCAAAGAGTTAATTTTGTGGGTGTCCTTTCTATAAGGGACGCCCACAATCCAAAAATTGTGGATGTCCGGACACCCAGATTACCATGGCTTCCCAAGCACTTATGGCACTCCACAGCAGTGAGTTGTCGTACAGTGGGTTTTTGATTGTGTAATTTGTTCATTCAGAATTTAACACAGGAAGCCTTAATACGACGAACAAACCAGCAAAACAAATTAATGATATCCTGTTCATCTATCAAAACAAAAAACTACCTAAACATGTGTTATTACTTCCCAAATCTCCAGAAAGATACACAAAAGGATACATATGTATATAAGATACATATACATTTACATTTAAAATACCATTTACGTTATTATAAATCTTCTTAAAACTTTTGTTAAAAGGGTTTAGAAAAGTTGCTAGGTGTTTCAAAAGCTAATGCCAGGGGGAGAGACCATAAAGTTGGTAATTTACACTTGCCTAAGTGAAAGAAAACTTACTTAGAATACGTGCAATTAAAGGAATTTTGTGTTACAAAAAGCTCTTTTGATCCTTTTGTCTTCAGAATCTGTACCTCCTTTAGCAGTTTAATTGTTTATAATTAAAGGGAACTCAGCGAGAGCTCATAACTTCGTAGTTTTAGTAAATTATTCAAGTAACTCGGACACAACCAATCATATAATATTATTGTAATGCCAATTATTTATTTCGTTGTTAAACAATATGAATAATTGGAATCTGCTAGAATTTCAATTATGAAAGGTTTGTCCGGCGATAACTACACAAAAAGATTTACTCATGCCTTTTACGGCATTTGTCTTCAACTGTGTGTGGGATCATTGATTGAATCTGTTTTCTAATTTCATCTCACGCTCGAGTTTATCACTTCAAGCAACTCTATCTCAAATTACAGATATTAGTGTGACTGTCTCAGTGTGACTGTGACTGTCAATAAAGCCATTTATTTCGCCACACTTTCGTGATCACAATCACTCCGATTATAACAACCGGTGAGTTTAGACATTTACAGCCAGACAGGCAGAAGAAAAAGTAGAAAAGACTTAAAATGTTTTACACCAAGATACTTATTACATTACTGCTGAACGAAGTATTGGTATCGGAAATGTTGACTTCAAGAGGTTAGTATATCTGCCAGACTACGTGGGCACAACATATATCTGAGTACATCAGTGCTCTCGCTACTTCTGATTATTTATTTACCACAGGCAAACAGTCAAAACATTTTACATAAATATAAACACCTTTTATTCCAATTAACCAGTTCTTTATTTAATTTTCGTTCTAATTTTGTTCTTGTTTATTCATGATTTGACAAATATGCATTCTGGAGACGTGTTATTGAATTGAATATAATAACCGAGTAGATAACTATTAGTTGTTATTATGTCCACCATTTAATGTTGACTAAATACCACTTTCACTTTATTATCCTCAAGGATCCCAACTAGTATTAAAGTAAACAAATTCGCCTTTTTATGACTATAAACTTTTCACGAAAATTTTATTACTTTTTGATTTTTATGGTCTGATGTGTTTATTAAGAGTTGAACGACAATTTTAGCAAATACAAGATTATTGCATTTAAGGGTTAAAGTGTTTTATCTGATAACGCATTATATGATTACATGCTGGGCATTGGAATTCTGTGTATTGCTTTGATTATAGTTCGAGCATGACGGCCTATTTAGTGGATGTCACATGCACCAACTCTCGACCTTTTCACGAAATACTTTTAACAATCGCTCACTGAGTGTCTAATTCTTGCTTGAAAATGATATTGCCCTAGTCCGGCAGCATCTATCATACATTTCAAATATTAAAAACAACCTTGTTTCTTAAAACTTAAGTTGTTTTCGTAAGCTAAGAATGAAATGTCTGTTCAAACACGATAAAGACATCATTAACTAATTGCTCCGAAAACAACTTTATGGCTAATGTAGTTTTCCTTATTTTCTTTGTGAAACAGGAAATGCCACATATATCTTTAGCATTTGTAACTCGTCTCACAATATCACAAATATTGAGCAAAGTCAGCAAACTTTCGCATCTGAGTCATACATTGTAGGCCGTTAAATGTTTTGACAACAAGACCAACTGTACTTTACTGTCTGAGATTCTGTAGGTACGCATTGTATTGAGGGTACATACCTTATATTTTGATGAAATTCCGAAACTGCATTTATGTTTAATGTCCAGTGGAGCTACGGCAGTCTCGCTTGACAGCAACTTTGTAAGTGCTACGTTTGATGTGACTTAAGTTATGATTTGACCTTATATTTTCTATTTTGCATATCATTCATACTCCACAAAGCAACACTGAAAAACATTGGCTTTGTCTAATTACTCCCAAAGTAATACCTCCAAACTACTCAACATCCATGTGTAAATTACCAACAAGTTAACATGTATTGAGGGTGCTATGTGCATGTACATAGAAAAAGATAATTACCGATTGAGAACAGCTATTGTTAAAATGCCATGCAAATTCCTCAAATTTATTCTAAACATTAGACTTGAATGCTTCATTTAAAACCTCAGCTTGGAATTTTCAACTAGCCTGTTGTTGTATCTAACCGTGTGCTTTGGTGTGTGTGCTCGTTATATCAAACGATATTATCGTTGAATGACCTCAACATGCATGCATTGGTTTAAAATACTTCGACAACTTCTTTAAAACAATAAGTTTAATGTGATAAGCCACTAAAACCTTGCAGCTGCTAATTCTGCTGAAGGCAACGTTATTTAAAACCCCAAGATGAAAAGATCGAAGGACTGCCGAACAGTTTTTTTGCTATTTGATAAAACACTTCAATTATTTCGAAGACAATTGCGTCTGCTACGTAATATTTTTTTCAAACTCAACAGTTTCCTTAAACCATTAAAATTCCCAAATTTCCGTCCTGAAATAAATCGATATCTTCATAATTTGGTAAAAAATTCAAAAAAATGACTTACAGACAACTACGCATGCGTAATTCAATATTTTCTTGACGCTCTTTAGGTGAAATTACAGTTTATTTTCTTTTTAATTCAGTTGAATGGCCACTGGGCTCTTATACATTACCTAAGCCAAAGTCGGGATGTCCGAACACTGCAAGTCTTACATGGAAAGAAGCCTGGCGTTTTCAAGACTTAGAGAATGACGCCAGACAAGAGTCAAACTTTTCCACGCACTTTCACATGGATGCAAATTTAAGAAACAACGATATAAAGAGATCGTTTTGTACAAGTCTTAACGAAAATGTTCTAGAACCATGGCCTAAAGGTATAATTGACGCAAATAATTCATTTGATCTCGCAATTAGTAATTTTAGAAAGTTAATTTAAGACACTATTTATGCATGCTTCGGCAAAGGTGTCGGGTGAAACTTAGATAAGGTGTGCCCCGGATGCATAGTGTCACAAACCTATTGCAGTGCACCTTCAGACATTGAGACGTCACCTATGAAAATAGACACAGGTATACAAGGCGTGGCACATAGTTGAAAACAGATGGTTTGAGTGTTTGAGCAAAAATTTCTTGCATTCCGTAATCGTGAACATATGTTCACCAAGGTGTAAAGATAATGATGAGGAAGTTGTTGCCTTCATAAGACGTCACAGGCATAAATATCCTTTTACCATTCTTAAAGGTCATACCATCAAATATCTAGCCAACCTTGCTTTTATGGATGGGCGGTTAGGTGTTATGGTGCTGAACGATGATGAAGTAAAATCATTGTTTTTCTGTTCATTTATTTTTAGGTTCCTACTGCATTTATCGAAACTCCAATTACTGTCCACCTGATATGAAAGAGGGCTACATCGAGTTCTTTGATGAGCAAACCAACAATTCAAACAAAATTCATAACTACTTTTATTTACCAGACGGACTTTATTTTGGTCCCTTCACAAGATTACTCTTTTGCTGCAAAACCGCTGGCAGTTGGTATCAGTCAATCGAACTTCCCACAGAGAATCCCTTTTACTTAATGCCTTATGGATCACAAAACTGCCAAAGAGTGAAAGGAGCTATTAGCTCTCTTGAGCACATTATTTACGATACTGAAGATAATCAAAACTGGGATGAATATACTGGAGCTCATGCTCACTTGGAGGAACTGTCTCAGAGCTTGCTGAAAGTCTATTATTGTTATTATGAAGGTAATGTATAATTTTTTAGACAAGGAAAGCTAGTAATTATTCAAGATTCTGCAACATTTTAATTGTTATTGTATGAGAATTTTCTGTTGTTTGTGGTTTGTTATATTTGGGTCTGTGTCCTGTTTTCATTTCAACGCTACATGTAAATACAACTATGTTATAAAAGATACAATTATTTTCATAAAATATAGGCTGCCAACATGACTTGAGACGTGAAAATGGCTCATTTTCATCGACAAACTTTGCAAATAATTCCTATCCAAATTTCCAGCAGTGTTCTTGGTCGATAAACGTTAATTCATCTCGACATATTTTGCTGGAATTTTTAACGCTTCATATACCAAACTGCCACGAAAACTATTTGGATATTTACGAAGGAAACAACACGCTAGTCCAAGCTGTAAGGTTTTGTGGTGCAAATGCCACGTCTGGAGTGAAATATGAGTCAGCAACAAACCATCTTATCATCTTTCTTCAGTCTGGCAACAATTCTGCATTTGGAAATACTTTGAAATTTCATGCAAAGTATGAAACATTTTCCAAAGGTAAATTGCTCAACTCACGTCACGTTCATAGCATTTGTATACATTTTGTTAATTTCTTGGGTTTTATTTCTTACTTTGTAGAATCCTCTTTGGCTAGTGAAAATATGTCGAGCACAACAGCATTTTTGTCACCTACGGTGCTCAGCGAAAACACGTCAACGGGTCGAGTCCCATCAAGTGATACATCCACCCAGCTTAAAACCACATCTTATACCTTAAAAACAAGACACAGTACTGAAAATCAGTCAAGAACATCAACTTTTTGGTCACCTACAATGCTGAGCAAGGAGACGACATCGAGTCGAGTGCCATCAGGCGATACTTCCACGAAGCTTCAAAACACTTTTCCTGACTTAGACACACGAATCCCAGCCATACCGTCATCTTCAGTTAGAAATCAAATAAAGAAGACTACTCAAGACTACAGAAGCACAACTGAAAAAAATTATGTCTTAGACAAAAAGTTTCACTTTTCTTTAGAAAGAAAGACAATATACATAATTGTTGGAACTTGTTCTTTATTGGCTCTGTTCCTTATTGTAGTGACTGGAGTGCTCTGTATATGGAATGGGTAAGAGTTTTAAGATAATGGTTTAATAAATGTAACTTTTGGTCCTTGCCTTAGTTATGGATGTGGGGAATGAGATCGCATCTGTAAGGTGTTGAAAGCAAATTGCATTTGTGGGGGAGAGGGGGGGGGACAGATAAACAAATCAAACAGTAAACATTTAGAGTAACAAATTATTTTCTGAATGATTTGTGGGAGCAGTGCCTTTACACCCTCTTCATCTGTAGTTATGTACCATAGCATGATTTGCATCAGTTGCACAGGAAGTGGCATCCAAAGCTAAAGACTGTGGCATACGACATTCAATAATATTAAGGACTGTAGCGTATGATATTCGATCGCAAGTTATGGACTGTGGCATACGACATTTGATAAATTTGTGGACTGTATCATACGACATTCAGTAAAGTTTTGTACTGTTGCACATGACATTCGATCTAAAGTTATGGATTGGACTGTTGCATATGAGATTTAGTAATGTTATGGACTGTATCATATGACATTCAATAAAGTTGGGGACAGTAGCACATGACATTCTATCAAAAGTTATTAACTGTAGCATACAAGGGCAGAATTTTATTTTTGGAGAACAAAACACCCTAGAAATGTCACTTACATAAATACGCATTGTTTGATATCACTGACATTTTATAGTAATATACTTAAAGACCTTAAAATGGGAATTGTTAGGGAGGGAGAAGTCCGCCTTTCCTTGCCGATGCCTTTGATAGCATATGACATTCAATCTAAAGTTACGGCCTGTAGTTTATGAAATTCCATCTTTAGTTATGGACTGTAGCATATGCGGTAAATAACGCATGAAATTTTTAATTTAACACACAAGTTTACCATTTTTAGGCGCAAAAAGAAGAGATGTTTTCATCTACATCACAAAAACAAATGCCAAAACAGCATTCAGTACGTTTGATGCACAACATCGAAATTCTCTTTAGGTCTGTAACTTAAGTCAGGTTCTTGAATTTTTATACAATAATCTTATGGTGTACTTTGTGGTGGAAGTAAAAGAACAGAGTTCATTTGACTTTCACTTGTTTTTTAGTGCAAGAAATTATCCAAGTGGGCGTGAACTCGCAGATTTGCTACTCACAAACAACGGAATGCTTGGAAAGTTTTTATCATAATAAATCGTCTATTATTATGATCGCAACCTAATTCCTTAAAGGACATTTATTATATTACTCCATCAAAATTACAATTTCGAGAAAATATTATATGAATGGCGCATGTTCCAAACGTACTCTTGCATACGTCACAGACCATCATCGAAATGCCTAACAACGAAAAACAATTTATAAAAAATGTATTCAATGAAACTATTGAAATATATTTCTTTATGTAAATAGATTTTCAGCATAAGTTACTTATTGTACAAGCATATTATGAAAGAATTGTAATTATATATATATTTATAAATTATGAAAAGAATTTCTTTTACAGATATTGTTACAAGTACACAATTTTTTAGTTCCAGGTAAAAGAAAGGTTTTTTGTATACAGTGCAAGAGCATATCCAAGATTTCATTCAAAAATGGATGCATGATTTGGAAATGTCGTTATACTATGATATTTTCATTTCCAAGCTATTTAAGTCTCTGAGCTCAGACAGAGGTGCACACCCTTGCACCCTTATGGACCTTATGCACCCTTATGGAGACTTTTTTATCTACTTATCCATACACAAGAACATTTTGAAATAAATATAGAAGTATGACGCAGACCATTACTTAACTCACTCAGCTTTATGATCAGTGTTCTCACATCTTTCCGAGCATGCACATCATGAATGAAATACTGACGTAAGACGATGTAACTCGCTTTAATCACTCTCCGCTTGAAGGGAAACATAAATCATACTGTCCTCATTATCCCTATCACCCACACTTAAAAATATCTTACACGTCCCCAGCAGAGCACTCAATATATGCAATGTATAAAGATGAAAGATAATGAGAGAATGGTAAAATCACTGAAATGAGAGAACTTGATTTATAGTTAACTTAGTCCACATCATATGCTAAAAAGCTAATAAAATCATTAGCTTCATAAGAAACTTCATAATTTCTAGCATTTTCTGCGTATACTATAGTATTTTTGTCTTTGCTGTTATTTCTTTTCTCACATTTACAATATCGAGCGCATTCGTAAACATGTCAGAAGAAATGCTCAGTTCACTACAAACGTGCAAACTATCAAGTTTTTTCATTGTACAATTCAACTCTTAGCATCTTTGCTAATTGCCATTTTACAAACTGTTTCTTTAAAGATATGCAGACTAATATATTATCATTTGCACTATACATATCTAATTATTTTACATTTGAGTATCTTTTGCCAAACTCTGGGTCATCCCTGTCAATTTGCAAACTGTTTTCTTGCGTGTTCCCAGGCTCATATAAGACATTCACATTTGCATTAAACAGCTCTAAATCTTTTACAGTTGAATATATAACATTAAACTTTGAGCCATAAATTGGATTTGATGTTTCTTTCGAATTTACGTCATCATTTCCAGATTGATCTTGATTTGAGGTTAAAAAATCGGGATTTTCGTACCTAATAAACGAATTAAAAAACACATTTTCCAAAAATGAATTGATACTGATAATTGTAAGGGAGAATCATTATTTGTGGACAACACAAAACTGTTCTACATCTCATTATTAGAAATCTTCCTGTCTGCAATATCCTCCTGGAAAGCTGGACTTTGTTTCCGTCTACAAAAAATTGACAAATTTTGCATTAAATCATCATCATTATAGCGTTTTAGTCTTCCGCTCACATAAATAACAAGTATATAGTTGCTATGATTTGAAAATAGTTTACTCACCTTTTGAAATAAACAAAGAAGACGACACCAAGAACTACAACAAACCCCAATGTAAGGATTGGTAGGAGTATTTTTAATAATGGCTTTCTCTTTCTTTCTTCGTCAAACATATTCTCTTCTTGACTTCTATATGTGCCATTTGTTCCATTTGTGACATATGATGAAGTGGAAAGAGTGTTCTTTGTTGTCACTGCAATGTTTCATTAAATTGTTTATAAAATTATAAATGAAAAAATAAACTGTGTTGTTGCATCGCTAACCTGTTGACAATGATTGGTCAATAGTTGTCAACAAGCGAGTAAAATTGATCATTACAAAAGAGCAAAAATTGAAGATAAATTCCTCAAAGAATCATAACGAGTGTTTTTAAACTTCGTTGTATCATAACTCTTTACTACAACCTCTGTGCAATTCGGAAGGCCAAAACGTATATATGGTGCTACGTAAATGGAACATCATCGCTGACAGATACCCTTGCTTAGTTCAGTTGAGCAAGCTACCAAGTTACTTACCTGGCTTAGGATTCCTAATATTTGCAAAAGTTGCGTAACGGGCATAAAAGCCAAAACCAGTTGACGATTTTTTTCTACTTGTAGTTCGTCCAAGTTTCATAACAATAAATAATTCATTTCTTGTAGAATTTATCTCATTATGAGAAGTTGCATTTCTGCCACAATAAACAGCCAACAGCATCGAACTCGTGGCATTTTGCCCATCATAAATTGCCAAAAAAATTTGTTGACAATCCGGCAAGTTTAACTGATGAAATACCAATGAAATTTTTCGCGTCGAATCAACCTTTATTGACCATGAACAAGAATGGAAATCAGAAAAGGAATTGTTAACATTTGGTGACTTGAACAATCCAGTATTTCCATGAAGTTCATACCGACATCCTAAAAAAATCATAAATAAATCATATCATACATCATACATTCATTTTCTCATCATTGAAAGTTTTTGTTGCTTGCATGAAGGAGGTGTCTTAATTTGCATAACTGTGGTGTCAGATTATATAAAAGCGTAAAATATTATTTCAAACACTGAAAAATAAAGTTGATTCATCAAACCTGCGTAATAACAGTAAAATATTTTTGGTAAGCTTTTCACTTTATTTGTGTATACGTGATGTCCAAAGAACTTATCTCCATTCATATCATTCTCAGTATCATATACGATGTATTCAAGAGAGCTGACCATCCACCATACGCGCTGACAGTTGGGCGTTTTATATGGTAACAAATAAAACGGTTTTTCTGTAGGCAACTCAACTGGGTTGTACCATTGTCCTTTTGTTTGACAGCAGTAAAATAGTCTGGTTGCTCCCAAATTGGAGATCCTCTGTGAAAACTTTGGTAAAATTCCTCTATGCTTATTTCTATTTACACCATCAAAATTATCTTCATCATCAAGTTGAATCCAGCCTTCATCCAAGTCATATGGACAATCATTCTTTTGGTAAATACAATACATTCCTGCAAAGTGCCAAATAAATACTATATTTAATCTAATTCAAATCAATGTGAAGTTAAGGAAATGTAGTTATAGTATAGTCTTAATGGATGAGGATCAACAGCGTGTATTGTAAAAATCAAGCTCGCCTTTGGTAAAATGTTAAAAATTGTGATTGATTAAGCATTATAGAATGAAGTTTTGATCAAGTTTATAACATTTCACTAATTAGAAATGATAAAGTATATTTTTTATCCACCAGTACAAAATTTCTTAGTTAACAACGTTTCTACAACGACCAAAATTCTAAAGATGAACCATTAAAAATGTAAATTTTAAGCAAAAGATAATAATTATTTAGTATTTAAGTTTGCACCTTTTGGCCAATATTTCCAAATCGTTTTATTTCCAAATGTCAAATTCTTTGTACAGAATTCTCTGTCAACAAACTCATATTGTCCACTTTCAGTTCCATTAACAATACTTGCATTCATATGAAAATTTGAAGAAAATTTACTTTTGACATTTATTTTGTCATTTATGTCATCATTTTCCATTTCTTGTCTTAGCCATCCTTCTTTCCAGGAATTATCTGGACATCCTGTTTTAGGTTTCGGTAGACTATATTCCCCTGCTGGCCATCTTGCTGGGAGAAAAAATAAGATATCAAACTGTCAAATTTTATAACTGGTTTTGGTGCAAACAGTGATCTTGATTGACAATCATCGATCAATCTATCATATATATGACAGGTATCTTTATTTGTTTTCATGTATCAAAGTTAAGCATTACTGCTTCATCTTCTTTGCACTCAAGTATTTGGATACAGTAAAATATCAATCGTGCCTTCAAGCCCCAATTTAAATCTCACAGTTGAATTGTCTCCTCTTGTCTGAACAACCTGGGGAGGCCACTGCACGCAAGCAGTTGGCATATTATGTATGATGTGAAATTTGAAATGTATCATTGAGAAATGTCTGTACAAACAATTAGAGAGAAATGAAGAACAATGCACGTCAATATGAACGAAACATTTATTTTTAGTTATAATAATTGTCCATGATACTCGTAGCACATTTTAGTAGTCAAAGAATGAAGATGCTACTGCCATTCAGGATGTTATACAAGTGAAATGATATACAAGCACAAGAACTTGTAGTTCCCTGTATTAAACTAGCTTACTGTTACACCAAATATTATAAAAATGTTTTCTTACCTTCCAACGAAAGACTGTTTGATTTAAAAAGCAACGTGATAAAATTTAAATTTAGCAAGAAAAATCCCACTTTTTCCATTCAGCTGAAAATTACGACGCATGAAATTGATTGCTATTTATTGCGTTGGCTTTGACAGGTCAAGACTTTTAAACAACGAAGTTCTTATATCGCAAAAATAGGAAGCAGTTTTCGCCTCGCTTTCGATACAGAAAGTACAACGTATAAGCTCTAACCATTCTGCAAAATTAAAGACAAATAATATTGCGAATGTTGTTAACTGTAAATAAAAGCAACCTTTCAAATGTATTCATACAGGATTTGACGCAATCATATCAAATTTCAAAACAGTTGAAATAATATACCGCCCAAAACTGACTTCAAAATTGAAATTTTTAGATTAAGTTTATTTAGTCGCGCACATGCAAAATGCACTCAGCCAATATTACAGTTAAGCATGAGTGTTCTCGGCTGCCAATTCATTGCTTAGGCCTGTTTCAAACGTCATATTTTACATGAGCCGAGTGCATTTAAAACAAAAGATAATGGAATTTTTATCTCGTTTTCTTTTTTCTTTAATGCATTCGGTGCATGTAAAATGCCATGTTTGAAAAGGGGCTTATGCATGTACAGATAGTGATAATAATCATGCATACCATGAAAACAATTGTGTCTTTTTATCGTAAAACACAAAGATTATTGCCGATGCTGAATGCTGATATTACTACAAACGAACTGCCATAATCAAGAATGGAGAAAATATTTTTTCTTTGTCCATTACCCGACGAATTGTCAAATTTCCCTTGACGGGGGGTTAAGACTCCCCGACGGGGACGCTATAGCTCCCTGCTCCCCTAAGGCGCAACCCCCTGGACTTTGGTGTACTGTGACGTTTTGACTATTGTATAACATTATACTTTCCACACTTAAAAAACTGATCCCAACCCTTCAACAGGGTTCACCGGTTGTATACACGCTGCTCAGTTCAACAATTCTCGTTATTTCAATTTTTATTCTTCTCTGATCTATAATACCTTTTACTTTTTTTGATACACTCAAATCTTGAATCAAACACCTCTTATCATGAATCAATGGAACAAATTCCACAAATGAAAATTTTCTTCCAACACGAAAAACGTCTCGACGCCATTTTGATCAAGCTCGAAACATTTCGTATGCTAACATTCGCACATCGTTTTTATTTTGGTATTTTCCAGATATCTTCGTGAGGCCTGCTGGATGATGCATTTATTTCAATAAAGCTTAAAGTGACTGGTCACACGTATTTCTTTTTCTGTTTATAAAATCAATAGTTAAAAAATTAAGTTTATCTAAGCAGAATTCATGTTAGCTAGATAGCGTAAATTTTACTTCTCCTATCTTTTTCATCTTCGACAGGGTCTATACATTAAACATAACTTTATTCTCTTTGTTGTGGCTTTGCACAGAATTCCATTGCTTTTCAAACAAATCCGACGACTGACACAAATACTCTTTTCAGCCCGTCATCTTCAATCAATGTCCAGAATAGCTTCACAGTCACCAAAATCTTTCCTTTGGCAATTGCACATCCTCAATCCACAAATATCAAACAAAATATAGCTAAATGGCAACATAATAATCTACGCCCCAAAATACAAATACATTTAAAATCTATATTGTTAATTTTAATAACTATTGTCCATGTTCATTTGCGCAAAACTAGCCGCATTTGCATGCACATACCTCACCTCTTGTTCAAAAACAACCAAAATATAAACTAAGTCAGATATTGAAAATAGTAATCTAGCACTCGAGCTCGGTCATTGATTTAAGGTTATTGTTCAATGTCAATTGACCCTCGGGATTTTCCTGCATTGCCAATTTTCAATTTGTCCTGTTGTGGGTTTGCAGGCTCATATTCATATAGCGTGTTGCCATTTGCATTAAACGACTCCGAGTAATTATTGTCAATTTTCAAACTTTTATCTTGCGGATTCCCAGGCTCATACAATACATTTTCATTTGCATTAAACAACTCTAAATCTTTTATAGTTGCATATCCATCACTGAACTCCGAGGCATAGATCGGATTTGATGTTTCTAAAGAGTTTACGTCGTCATCGCCATATTGATCTTGTTTTGAAGTTGATAAATTGGGAGTATCGTACCTATATAAACCAATGAAAAAAAACACATCTCAGTGATGAATTACATGATAATGGTAAGTATGTAGAAAGTCATTGATGTTATCATTGTTATTCACATCAGCAGCTATGCTTAAGGTCTTATAAAAAGAAAATGTTCTACATGTTATAGTGGACTCCAGCAAGCGAAGGAAAACGTGATTGTCTGGTAAATCACATAAGATTGGTTGCATGCTACTGATGCAAGTCCAGAATTATCTTTGATCAAGAGATTACAAAATCATAAAACTGATTTACATGTCTTTATTTGAAATATTCTTGTCTGCAACGTCCTCTTGCAAAGCTTGATTTTTTTTCCACCTACAAAAATTAGAAAATTTTGTTTGAATCTTTATTGTCATCAGGTTTTGGTAAACAACAGACACGCATGCGGTTGCTATGTTTTACTAATAATAACACACAACTTTCTCACCTTTTAAAACATACAAAGAAGACGACACCAAGACTCACAATGACCACCAATGCAAGGATTGGTAGGAGTATTTTTAATAATTGTGATCCTTTTCTGCGGGAGCTTCTAATATTTGAAATTGTTTTATAATGGGCATCGAAACCAAACCTTGTTGACCTTGAACTGTTAGTTTGTCTGTGTTTCATGACAATGAATAATTCATTCGTTGTGGAATTTATCTGGGCACGAGAAGTTGCATTTCTGCCACAATATACAGCCAACAGCATCGAACTGTTTTCACTCTGTCCAGCATAAATTGCCAAAGAATTATGTTGACAGTTAGGAAAAAATAACTGCTTAAATACCACAGAAATTTTTAGAGTTAAATTAACTTTTATTGCCCATGAACAAGAATGGAAATCGGAAAAAGAGTTGTTGAGATATGGTGAACTGAACAATCCAGTATTTCCATGAAGTTCATACTGACATCCTAAAAAAATCAAAATAAATCAAATCTTACATTCATTTACTCTTTATTGAAAGTTTTTTATTTCTTTAATGAATGAAGTGTCTTAATTTGCATAACTGTGATGTCAGATTACACAAAAGTATTATTTTAAGTATTATTTTAAGAAATATTATTTTAAACACTGAAAATAATGTTGATTTATCAAACCTGCGTAATAACAGTAAAATATTTTTGGTAAGCTTTTCACTTTATTTGTGTATACATGATGTCCAAAGAACTTATCTCCATTCACATCATTCTCAGTATCATAAACAATGTATTCGAGAGAGCTGACCGTCCACAAGATGCGCTGACAGTTGGGCGTTTTGTAAGGTAACAAATAAAACGGTTTTTCTGTGGGCAACTCAACCGGGTTGTACCATTGCCCTTCTGTTTGACAGCAGTAAAATAGTCTGGTTGCTCCCAGATTGGAGATGCTCTGTGAAAACTTTGGTAAAATTCCTCTATGCTTATTTCGATTTATACCACCAAAATTATCTTCGTCATCAAGTTGAATCCAGCCTTCATCCATGTTATACGGACAATCATTCTTTTGGTAAATACAATACATTCCTGCAAAGTAACAAATTATTGCTTTATTTAACTTAATGCAAACACAAAGTAAGGAAACTGCAGTTATAGTATAGTCTTAATGGATGAGGATGAACAAGTGTAGTTTATTAGACTTGTCTTCATTGTAATTATATGTATTCAAACTCACCTTTTGGCCAGTATTTCCAAGTAGTTTTATTTCCACTGAATATTGAATTCTTTGTACAAAATTCTCTGTCAATAATCTCATATTGTCCACCTTCAGTTCCATTAATAATACTTGCATTCATATGAAAATTTGAAGAAAATTTACTTTTGACATTTATTTTGTCATTTATGTCATCATTTTCCATTTCTTGTCTTAGCCATCCTTCTTTCCAGGAATTATCTGGACATCCTGTTTTAGGTTTCGGTAGACTATATTCACCTGTAGGCCAACGTGCTGAAAGAAATCTGTATCTGAAATTTGTATCTTACGCCTTACGGATAAACATATTTACAAACGAACAACTTTGTAACATCTTTGAGTGCAAGTGATATAACCGGTTTTATATTTTGGTCGGTACAATTGATCCATCATAACAAGAGTCAACTTTGTTTTCAACATCCTTGTATCGTCTTGTATCGCATTCAAAACACAGCTCTTTGGATTTACTTCAATTGAATTTGTTAAGTATGTTGTTCTTGTTCTTAGCACTTTAATTTTCGAAATAAAATATCGTACATATTACTATTATTCAGGACGTGATACGCTTAAAGTAAAATCGTAAAAGCTTGTATACCTGTGTTAAACTGCGTCATTGTACTGCCCAATTCAATTATTATTGTTTAACTTTCTTACCTTCCGACAAAAGACTGTTTGATTCAACAAGCAGCATGATTGAATTCACACGTAACAAGAAAAACCCTACATTTTCCATTCGGCTACAAATTTCCAAATCAAAATTTTCACAAGGCGTCAAGTTGTAGTTTGCGACGCTGGCACTTATAAGGTCACGACTTTTAACCACAAGCCTCAAATATCACGAGGATAGGAAACATTTTGCCTCCATGTTTACGCAGAAAGTAAAATACGTAAAACAGAATGAAAACGAGGACAAAATTGCGCTAATGGTATTCCATATAGAAAAAGCTTAATTCTTCCTTCACACAATTACATGATTTTGTATAGTAATATCAAATTTCAAAATATTATATGATTTATGTCCATGGGAAGTGATGCAAGCCGAATTTATTATACAAGATGTGCCAAGCTTAGTCAAGTTACTTTGCATTTAAAAAATTCTCGGTTTAAGTCAAGCATTAAATCTCTAAACTTGGCTAAAAATACAGTTTATCATGAATATTTGCTTGCCCATAATTAATGCGATTGTTTTAATACAGAATTACTCCAATATTTAAAAAAACTTTTCTCATCATTTAAAAAATCGTTTTCATCTTTTTTATCGAAAGTTCTGCTGTTTCGAAAGCTTCCATGTGCCTCGGCAATTGGTCTCGCCCTGCCATTGACACATAGCATTTGAGGAACTGCTTGACAAAGAGGCTTAGCCAGTATAGTCTACTTGCAGAAAGGATTACCGTGATAAGGGCAATCGAATTGTATTATGGCATACCCCAGTCGCATAGGCGGCCAAAACTCCCACCCCTTGCCACTGGCTTGTCAGACATTGTATATTGTCTCATAAACCTACTTTTTAATTTAAATTACATTCAATAATAATTAACTAATTCTTGCGATATTTTTATGTGAAAAATTATAACAAATATTTTGACTAAATTTGATTTTATTTGATTTTGACTAAATATTAACTTTTATTTTGACTAAATTTGATAAATAATTCATCTAAACATCACGAAACGATGTAAAAAAAAGAGTAGAAGGGTTGAGCAGATAGGATGTCATGAGTCTGGATCAAAGGGTGTGTATTTTTGCTGGAAGGGAGAGTCTTCCCATGTTAATACCAAAATAGATGTTTAAAACTTTGTTTTGAGTATGTGCGTAGCCTGTAAAACGGTTACTTTACACAAAAATGCCGCCAAATATTTAAGTGAATTCTTGTGCGGGTATTTCTTTAAAGCCGATGGTCGCACAATGATATGAAATGTCTTTTTTTCTTGGTACGTTATCCTGCATGATTCGTTACTAAAGTAACTTAAAGATTTCAGCTTGCACCACGGATGAAGTTTATGTTCAAGCTTCAAAATTTCGTAAGAAATTACCTTTTTATTTGGCTAGTTATAATTACAAAGTCAATTTCCCTTTCAATATTGTGCAGTCCAGAAAATTTGTCCTCCTTCCATAAATCAAATAACGGTCTCCTAATAATTTCTTTGAAATTGATAGTCATTGATTTCGTTTTGCCTCTTTCCTGTTATATCAGCAACTTCACATCATTTATCAACGATTGCAATAACATATTCCGACTCACATCATCTGATTTCTTGGGCAAATTTTTACCGTGTAATTGTCATTCTGATCAATATTGTCACAATTTCTTGGAGTTTGTTTCTATTAGTACTGTATGATGCTTTATTATTTGCTTTCTGTTCCATTATTTCTTGTTGTAAATGGCGTGTATTCGACAACTCAACTATTGAAGTAACAGGGAAGTTCTACTTTCACCTGTTAAATTCATTCGATGATGTAATAACGTAGAAATAGTTTGCGAAAGTATGAATTCCAATAAAACCCATAAAACCAATGTAACATAGATAAAGATAACTTTACGTCCTGTGCTATTCTGTTGTGGTGTCTTTGTAATTGACCTGAAACTTTTGTATAATTTGTAATAGCCTGCTGATTGATTATTTAAAATAAATTGTATTGGGGAATAGTTTCTTTTTATAAAGTGTACTGGTTGATAAATGTAATTTATTAGAAATATTAAATTCAATTTGTAAGTAGTGTGACAAGTTAATGATGTATCATACCAGTGACACTTACTAAAATTCATCAGGTAAATGATGCACTCTCTCATCAAATTGTAATTATATAGAAATACTTATTTCTTTACAAAATAGCTATAATTAGAGTTTTATGTTGGGCAATTGTTTTGCTAACAGAAACCGTTTTCCGCCAGGTAAGT
The DNA here is from genome assembly GCF_021976095.1 of Xenia sp. Carnegie-2017. Classification (NCBI taxonomy): domain Eukaryota; kingdom Metazoa; phylum Cnidaria; class Anthozoa; order Malacalcyonacea; family Xeniidae; genus Xenia; species Xenia sp. Carnegie-2017. The sequence continues at coordinate 6,902,008 of NW_025813402.1, forward strand.
CCCTCGCTATCATTCTTTCATCATTGTGCGACAACTCTGAAACTGATAGTTTTTTGTTTTGTTGTTGCCTCATTTCTTTGTATCAGTAATGGCAAGTCTTTGTCTTCAATTGGAATGACATATTAAGACGCACTCGGTAAATCATTTGATTTCTTAAGCAAATTTTTGCTGTGTAACCCTTCATTGACAGAACGATTGTCTTTCCGTGATAGTTTTTGACTTTTTTGTCGACCCATTCCTATCGTATCAGTAACGCCCAGTCTTTTATCTTCAATTGGAATGACATATTCCGACTCTTCCGAGTCACTCAGCAATTTATTGGATTTCTTTTGCAAATTTTAACTGTGGTATTGTTGACTGATAGAGCAATTGTTCTTCTGGTCACAGTTTTCATAACTTCTTTCATTTCGTTTTTTCAATAATGATTGGTAGTTATTGCTTTCAGTCTCATTATTTCTTGTTTGATTACATAATGGCGTGTATTCCACAACATCTTCATACTGCAAGTCATCAGGTGAATGATGCTGTCCCTTTTCATTGTGCGACAACTCTGGAACTGATACTTTTTGATTTCGTTGTTGACCCATTCCTATCGTATCAGTAACGCCCAGTCTTTTATCTTCAATTGGAATGACATATTCCGACTCTTCCGAGTCACTCAACAATTCATTGGATTTCTTTTGCAAATTTTTACTGTAGTATTGTTGACTGATAGAGCAATTGTCCTTCTGGTCATAGTTTTCATAACTTCTTTCATTTCGTTTTTTCAATAATGATTGGTAGTTATTGCTTTCAGTCTCATTATTTCTTGTATGATTACATAATGCCGTGTATTCCACAACATTTTCAAACTGCAAGTCATCAGGTAAATGATGCTGTCCCTCTTTATTGTGCGACAACACTGGAACTGATACTTTTTGATATCGTTGTTGACCCATTTCTGTCGTATTATTAGTAACGTCAAGTCTTTTATCTTCAATTGGAATGACATATTCCGACTCTTCAAAGTCACTTGGCAATTCATTTGATTTCTTTTGCACAACAACTTTATACTGCAAGTCATCATCATTGTGCGGTAACTCCATGCTTGAAACATCATTATGGTCATATCCAGAGTGGTCTTGTGCTGAGTGTGATAGACTGGGATTTTTGTACCTAAACAGACCATTCAAAAAATTCACATTAGTGAATTTACAGTAATAATTTTCAGGAAAATTCATCATCTGTGACAAAAATCACAAATCGCAAAACTGCTTTACATTTTTTGAAATATTTCTGTCAGCAATGTCCTCTTAAAAGCTGAACATTTCTTCCGCATACAAAAAAGTTGATAAATTGAACTTAAATTCTCGTCGTCATCATTATCATATTCTAGTCTTATAAAAGTCATCTCTTGTGGTCATCATTTTCATATTCTTTATTTCGATCAGTAATATAAATACAAAGCGTATATTTGCTATGACTTACTAGTTACTACTAATAATAGTTTACTCACCTTTTAAAATAAAAGAAGACGAAACCAAGAACAACAATGAACGCCAACGCAATTATTGGCAGAAGTATACTTATAAATAGCGATCGTTGTACTCTTTTGTTGTTGATTGCCTTTTCTATAAATGTAAATATTGTGCAGTGTGAGATGAACTGGAAGAAGTGTGCTTTCGTTCAATAAAGTTTGGGCTAGAGTACGTCCAATCTAAAAGGTAATATATATATTAGCATTTCAAACAGTAGTACCATAAGAACTCCTTATTACTCCCTAATTTGAAAGTCCCAGTGTGTGGCTGTTTAATACAGACTTACCACATAAATGCTATAAGCAGAATACTTACTTATCCTAAGAGAGACAGTATTTGCAAAAGTTGTATAATTGGCGTAAAACCAAAGCCTTTTGGCGTTGAACTGTTAGTTTGTCTGTGTTTCATGACAATGAATAATTCATTCGTTGTGGAATTTATCTGAGCACGAGAAGTTGCATTTCTGCCACAATATACAGCCAACAGCATCGAACTGTTTTCACTCTGTCCAGCATAAATTGCCAAAGAATTATGTTGACACTTAATAAAAAATAACTGCTTAAATACCACAGAAATTTTTAGAGTTAAATTAACTTTTATTGCCCATGAACAAGAATGGAAATCGTAAAAAGAGTTGTTCAGATATGGTGAACTGAACAATCCAGTATTTCCATGAAGTTCATACCGACATCCTAAAAAAATCATAAATAAATCAAATCTTACATTCATTTACTCTTTATTGAAAGTTTTTTATTTCTTTAATGAATGAAGTGTCTTAATTTGCATAACTGTGATGTCAGATTACACAAAAGTATTATTTTAAGTATTATTTTAAGAAATATTATTTTAAACACTGAAAAATAAAATTGATTCATCAAACCTGCGTAATAACAGTAAAATATTTTTGGTAAGCTTTTCACTTTATTTGTGTATACGTGATGTCCAAAGAACTTATCTCCATTCACATCATTCTCAGTATCATATACAATGTATTCGAGAGAGCTGACCGTCCACAAGACGCGCTGACAGTTGGGCGTTTTGTAAGGTAACAAATAAAATGGTTTTTCTGTAGGCAACTCAACCGGGTTGTACCATTGCCCTTCTGTTTGACAGCAGTAAAATAGTCTGGTTGCTCCCAAATTGGAGATGCTCTGTGAAAACTTTGGTAAAATTCCTCTATGCTTATTTCTATTTACACCATCAAAATTATCTTCATCATCAAGTTGAATCCAGCCTTCATCCATGTCATATGGACAATCATTCTTTTGGTAAATACAATACTTTCCTGCAAAGTACCAAATAAATACTACATTTAATTTAATTCAAATCAGTGTGAAGTTAGGGAAATGCAGTTATAGTATAGTCTTAATGGATGAGGATCAACAACGTGTATTGTAAAATATCACCCATGTCTTTTGGAAAATGTTCTAATCAAAATCTACAACATTTCCACCTAAATTCGAACAAAAATTTCTTAGATTCGCAACATATTTGACAACCGAAATTCTCAACATACAAAATTAAAAATGTAAGATAAGTAATTATTTTGTATTTAAACTCGCACCTTTTGGCCAATATTTCCACGTAGTTTTATTTCCTAATGCCAAGATCTTTGTACAAAATTCTCTGTCAATAAACTCATATTGTCCACCTTTAATTCCATTAAAAATACTTGCATTCATATGAAAATTTGATGAAAACTTACTTTTGACATTTATTTTGTCATTTATGTCATCATTTTCCATTTCTTGTCTTAGCCATCCTTCTTTCCAGGAATCATCTGGACATCCTGTCATCGGCTTTGGTAGACTATATTCGCCTGCTGGCCATATTGCTGGAAGAAAAAAATAGGAAATCAAACTGTAAAATTTTATAAATGGTGCAAATATGATCTTAATTGTCAACTAACTACGATATTATAAACGACTAAACTTTCACACGTATTTCATTGACACTATTTATACGTATCATTTGCTCTGAGATCAGTGAGATGTATTCAAGATACCTATTTAAAACATTAAGAATAAGAAATAGAATTTGATGTTTATCTTTACTCATGATTATAAGACATCCTTTTTTCATAAATCACGAGAAACAGGAAATATAAATGATGAAGAATGAAGGATAATGCAAACAACCTCATATGAGTCATATCGATGGACTAATTCAATTGTAAAAGATGATGGTATTGGAAAGCTTCCAAGGTAAAAATTTTGTCTGTTTAAACTGGGAATATTGCAAGTTGGCAACTGGTGATTGTTTTTGTCGTAGATAAACGAATTTGTTGCGTCTATTAACACTATTAACACCAAGTTAGTTCAAATCTTGCTCAAGCCACATGTCTTTCACGTGTATATAAATACCATGTTATGATTCATAATTCACACTAAACAGTTGGCATGTTTTGTATGACAGGGTGAAATTTATCACAGAGGACATCTTTTAGTTAGTGTAATTCATCTAACATATACTTGAGACTTCGTTTATAGTAGTCAAAGAAAAAATATACCATTTAAGCTTTCATTCACACGTTATACTAGTGAATTGGTAAAATTTCAAAAACTTGTACATCCTATTATTCCTGTAACTTGCTTATACTAGTATCAACAATACAAATATTTTAATGGTACTTTCTTACCTTGTCTTTCGAACGAAACTCTGCTTGATTGAACAAGTAATGAGATTAAATTTATACGTAACCAAAAAACCCCTACTTTTTCCATTCTGCTTAAATGGAAGAAATGAAATGCTTACGGCGCATCAAATCAATTTATACTGTGGTGTTTGCGTTTAAAAAATCACGACTTTAAATCACGAAGCTCCATAATCAGGAAAACTTGTAAAAATTTTGCCTTGTTGTTGACACAAAAAGGAAAATGAAAAATGAACAGGTATATAACCATTCAGCAAAATTTAAACGAGAACAAGAAAGCATACGAATACTGTCACGTATCAAAGCAACCTTTTATAAATTTGTCGGGTTTGACGCAGTCATATCAAATTTCAAAACAGTAGAAATTAATGCTTGTGGCTTGGCTCAAATATTTCATTTCAAATTGTAAAACAACAGTTAGTGGCCAAAATATAATTGTTAACTAATCAAAAGTTATCAAAAATGAAAACAATATACACCTATGTCCACTCATGCAGTGGCGTAGCCAGCCCGAAGTTTTACTCTCGCAAAGCAAATATTTTTGTCTTTACTGACCGTGAGAACAATAGATTTTTAAAAAAATGAATAATGGTAATCCTTTAAAATTTACTTAGCGGGTGCTTCAAATAACGTCGTTACAAATAATTCTAATACATTTTTTACGGTAAATTTATGGATAACTAGTTTTTTGTTGCACTGAGGCGACAGTGAGTTGATTTTTAGGCCATTTCGTGGCAGTGCATGCAGCATGGGTTAATTTTTAGGCCAAATCCATGTTCGATAAAAAGTGATAATTATCAAAGTTTGCTAAGCCGATCAACAAAAATTTTCATTATGAGTAATTTTATTAATTTTCTTCATTGATTTTGAAAGCCGATTGCTTTGTGGTTCTTAAGTATGGCTTGTAATATTTTATTAACTCAGCAAAGCAAAGAAGTATCATTAAAAAGTAATAAAACATTATAAAAATAAATTTTTAACTATATATATACATATGTTTTCAGTGTAACTTTGTGGTAATAACTAATAAGTTAGGACTTTTGCAGTAACTTATACTGATAACTAGTTGCAATTTTGAGCATTCAACTAAAAGTGGAACTAGTTCCAAAAAAGTTCCAAAACTTTTATAGCCGTGGTGCTCGAAATTTTTAATAAAATGATATGTCGTATATAAAACTACTTTTCGCGTGATGGCAAAGAGCATAAGCAGTAAATTAACTAAATTTCACTGCTCAAACATATAAAACGAATACATGAAACAGTTCCTCTCTACCAAAGTGATGTCTTAAAGGTCAAAAACACAGTAGAAATGTAGAATGATACGTTACCAGTGTTTGTTAACTATTGATGTTAGACGCAAGCATCAGGATAATATAACTAAGTCAAGACATCACAAATCCTCCAAAAAGACTGGAATTATCACAGCAATTGAAGACATTTGTAGTTTATCTTTATCTTTATTAACAACCTGTGACAAAAAGACAATTTAAAAAAATGTTATTTTTTTAAATAGTTTTTTTTCTGACAAAAAAACGCGTTTCTGAGAGCACGAGACATTTTTTGAAAAAACGACTACTGCGCAATATGGAAATGCCACCCTCTGTATGCACTCAGCACTTTATAGCTACTTATTCTACATAGTAATTTACTCGTATTTCCAACAATAGCCACGAGATACAAATTTTGTTAACATTGTATAACAATAATGATATCCCTGCTTAATCAGGACTACAGAACATATATTTTTCACCAATTTTCCGGAACTGTCATGGCGTCACTTGTTGCTTTTCGATGATGATATTAACATTTTTAGTATAAAATCATTGGAAAGCGTTCGATTAACATCAGTTCTAATACAACGTTGTCGATTCGTATAGTATTTCGGTGCCAGTCTGGAAAATTGGTTTGCTTTTACAAAAACGGCAATAGCCAACAATAAATAGTGGAGTGCAAACTAGTTAATATATGAAGTAACTGCAAACAAAAACATCATTTAAATATCTGTCACTATGTGATGAATTATAAATCATAATTACCTTTTATCTAAAATATCAAAGTCCCCAGTCACATATGTTGTCCACAGAGTAAGGTTTATTGATGAAAAAAATTTTATTTAAGTCCATAATGACGGATTCAACGACTTTTCATAATGTCCTATGTTAAAGAACCACTGACCACTGTCAACAATATATAAGGGCTATAAAAGACAACAATTTACATAAAATTGAGATCAACTGAGCAAGAATCCTATGATGTCAATACAAGTTATACAATAAATAAAATTCACTTTAGGCAATACAACTATAATGTATTGTTTGTGTTTTGCTATAATGCAAAGCACGTTACTTTACAATTTGAAAGAAAACGGTCATTATGATAAAAATAGTTAACATGAAAACAATGTGAGGAATATTAATACGTGGTTTCAGAATGTTTATTGAACCACTGAATGACGTAAGAAGACGTAGAAAAACGTTCATGATTAAAGGGAACTGAAATTTCATTGTTATTATCCCCACTTCGTTCCCATATAAGAACATCGTATACCTTCGCCCTACCCTGACTCGACCAATGAAAAATATCTTACTGGCTTAATTACACCTTTCCTAACGCACACGTACAATATGCAATATGTATAGATAAAAATCAATAATGCAATAATGATTAAATCACTGATATTGACAAAAATATATACTTATTTTATTTCACATAAGTAAAAAAACTTCTCTAACATTCATTCAGTTCCTAAGGTCTTTCACCTTTCAATTTAAAATCATATGCGCCTCTACTGATAAACGTTTTAGAAAGAATGTCCATTTCAATAATAATGCGAATCATCAAAATTGTATCGTCAGCTTTATTAGTTTTGAAGAAGTTCGCCTACATATTCTTGAATTACAAATCTTGACCAGCTACATTCATTGTGTGATACAAAAAATATTTTTCAGTATTATTGTTGTGATACCAGTTAAAGGAGGCCTGTATCATTGTTTGATAAATCTCAAGAGTATGGCTGCAAGTAAAGAATGAGAGATGCAATATTTAAGATTATTGTTCAATATTCTTTAAGTATCAGGATTTTCCTTCCTCGCCACTTTTCAAATTGTTCTCTTGTGGATGTGCATGCTCATATAGCGTATTATCATTTGCATTCAACAACAACGAGTCATTATTGTCAATCTGCAAACTTCTCTCTTGCGGATTCCCCGGCTCATACAAGATATTTTCATTTGCATTAAACAACTCTAAATCATTTATAGTTGAATATCCATCACTAAACTTGGAAGCATAGATTGGATTTGATGTTTCTTTAGAGTTTACGTCGTCATCGCCAGATTGAATTTGTTTTGAGGATAAAGAATTCGAATTTTTGTACCTAAAATAAACAAATGAAAAAATAATCCCTTCAAAATAGTGAACCGACAATAATTATTGTCGTTGTTATGCACGTCAGCCGTACTAGGTTTTTTTAAAAAAAGATTTTTCAATGCTATTATGGGCTCCAACAGGAGTGCAAGGAAATCACAAAATACAACTACATTTTGTTGTTTAAAATATTCATGTCAGCAACTTCCTTCTGTAAACCTGCATGTTGCTTTCGCCTACAAAAATTAAAAAATTTGTATGAATCCTCGTCATCATCGGATTTTACTCTTTCCTTTTTTTTTGACAATTCATATGAATAACAATAATAATTTTATTAATTTACTCACTTTATGAAATATATGCAGAAGACGACACCAAGAACTAAAATGAACACCAATGCAAGGACTGATATTAGTATGTTTAATAATAGCTTTCCCTTTTTCCCTCCGTCAAGCGTACTCTCTTCTTCACTCCTAATTGTGCCATTTGTGACATATGATTAACTTGAAGGGGTGTGCTTTTTTGTTGCTGCAATATTTCAAAAGTAAAAATAATCTGAGCTGTTGCATCACTCACTTGTTGATAATCATTGGTCAATTGATTGGTCAACAAAATTAACGAGTAATAAATCACTATAAAAAGATGGAAGTTTCATTTTTCAAGGAATGATACTTTCTTTTATCAGCAAAACTCATCAGTGTATATAGAAAGACACAAAGTATTTGGGGGTGGCAGTTTACTTACTTGGTTTGAGAGTTTTTATATTTGCAAAAGTTATGTAATCGGCATAAAAACCAATATCTGTTGTGCTTGAACTGTTAGTTTGTCTATGTTTCATGACAATGAATAATTCATTTGTTGTAGAAATCATCTGAGCACCAGAAGTTGCATTTCTGCCACAATATACAGCCAACAACATCGAACTGTTTTCACTTTGACCAGCATAAATTTTCAAATAATTATGTTCACAGTCCAGGAGATTTAACTGTTTGAATCTCAATGAAATTTTTTTAGTCAAATCAACATTTATTGCCCATGAACAAGAATGGAAATCAGAAAAGGAATTATTAAGATTTGGCGACCTGAACGATCCAGTGTTTCCATGAAGCTTATGCCGACATCCTAAATCAGACAAACCAAATGAAAAGACATCAATTTGTTTATAAGTATCATTTTTAAGACCTGACTAACCTACATACCTTACCACAGTATAGGAAATAAACAGTAGAGTCAACTATTTAAATTATTTGTATCATAAATATCTTGTTATGTATGTGATTACCAATTGGAGTCAATGAAAATTGAAAAGGCTATATATCTACCGCCAGCTATCAAATTAAATATACAGTAACATGTTGCACAGTTAAGCGGTCGTTTTTGCATTCTTCATACTACGATCAAACGTAAAAAAGTCCAAGAACATAAACTTTTTTCATATTTTCCTTAACATAAATTTTAGTTCTCAAAACTATAAATTTTTAACATCCAAATAGGACTCACAATGAATCACTTGCGCAACTAAACATATTTCATAAAAACGTAAAATGCAATTTTAAGCAATGGAAAAATAGAATTGACTTGTCAAACCTGCGTAATAACAGTAAAATATTTTTGGTAAGCTTTTCACTTTATCAGTGTATACATGATGTCCAAAGAACTTGTCACTATTTAGTTCATTTTCAGTGTCATAAACGATGTATTCGAGAGAGCTGATCGTCCACCTTACGCGCTGACAGTTGGGTGTTTTGTAAGGTAACAAATAAAAGGGTTTCTTTGTCGGCAACTCAACTGGGTTGTACCATTTTCCTTTTGTTTGACAGCAGTAAAATAGTGTGGTTGCTCCTATTGTTGAGACCCTCCGTGAAAATATGGGTAAAATTCCTGCATGCTTATTTCTATTTACACCATCAAAATTATCTTCATCATCAAATTTGATCCAGCCTTCATTCATGTCATATTGACAATTATTCTTTTGGTAAATACAATACATTCCTGCAAAGCACCAAAATGTTGGTATATTTAACGTAAATTAAATACTAAGCTGAAAGGGGAGTTAAGAAGTTACATCTGTATTGTCTTACATCGATCAACATTGAAAAGAAATCACATTTTTCTCATCGATAAATTGTTAACCTGCTAGTCAACACATCAGTAATATAAAATGAGGTTTTTTTGAGTTCTAAGATACGTTCACTTAGAGAAATTTTTAAAATTCTAATGAAGTTCATTTGATTTCAATGTTTTATCTGCTAAATATAGAAAAATGCACGACCAACGTAAATTGATTTGAATGGGATCAGACTGATCAGTAATTATATTTAGTTTTCAGACTCTCACCTTTTGGCCAATATTTCCAAGAAGTTTTATTTCTAAATGTCAAACTCTTTGTACAGAATTCTCTGTCAACAAACTCATATTGTCTACCTTCAGTTCCATTAACAATACTTGCATTCATATGAAAGTTTGAAGAAAATTTACTTTTTACATTTACTGTGTCATTGATGTCATCATTTTCCATTTCTTGTCTTAGCCATCCTTCTTTCCAGGAATCATCTGGACATCCTGTTATAGGTTTTGGTAGACTATATTCCCCTGTTGGCCAACTTGCTGAAAGAAAAGAAGAAAACAGACAATCAAATTTTATAACTGCTTTTAGTGCAAAAATATGATCTTTGTTGACAACTATAGCTAAACTATGTATAGGATTTGGCAGGTGTTCATTTGTTGTATGTGTCATTATTAAGTTAAAGGCAGTAGTTTTTGCTCTTCATCAATTCTTTTTTTCCAAGAACGATGTTTTAACAAATCAAAAAATCTTTGATTTTATAAAGAACTAAATGACTGGTTTGCTGACAAGATTCATATTTAGAAGAAAATTCAACTTTTTTGGCTTGTGACTTGATAGATGTTTAAACAAAAACCTGACGAAAAACCATACAAAGGTTAAATGTAGAAATTTTGCATAAATCACGAGTGACTGAAAATATGGAAAAATCAAAAAAATTTTGCAGATACGATATGTATTGAGCAAATAATTAAGTACGGATAAGATTATTAATTTATTTAAGATGATACGTGTAATTGTGTATTGAAGTCAAATTAGTCAATGTAAAGAATGTCATTGCAGCCAATGTATTGAACACATTTATTTTTATGGAGTATCAGCTATCAACGACTGTCGTCTAGCTTATTTTGTATCGTTATCACTATAAAATGTACGTATCCTTGAGTGATAATACGTACATTTCAATATTAAGAAAAAATCAAACAAGAAATGCATCATTTCTTTGTTTGTTTAATTGATTGTTAATACATCATAACAATACTTTTGACTTCATCGATGTCGTATTTCAAATACTACTCTTTGGATTCTAATTTAATGATTTTTGAGACACTTTCTCGTTTGTACTTTGCATGAGGCCTACAAAGAGGGCTGGCACTACACAGCGAGATATCGCTATTGTTTACCCGAGATCTCGCCATGCAGGGCTGGAATATTCTCATGTAAACGCATTCGGTAGGGCTAGCCCTCCCTGCAGGGCTGAAAATTTAACGCATTTGCATGCGATAAGGGATCGCTTTTAAGAATCAACACGAGCAAACAAACTAAGAAAGCGTACAAAATCAAAAGGCGACAACTATATTGGGTTTTTTCAGCTATTTTGTAATTTAGCGTCGAAATTCGCAGTCCAAACCGAGCTCTTGATGTAGGGCTAGAATTTCCATTCAAAAGATAGGTAAAATACAGCCTTACAGAGAGGGCTAGCCCTTTCCGTAGGGCTCGTGTAAACAGCCCCTACTTGTGTGTCGCCACTATCAAATTAAAATATTTTAATTGAACTTTCTTACCTTCCAACAAAAGACTGTTTGATTTAACAAGCAATAATATTATATTTACACGTACTAACAAGATAACCCTCGTTTTTCCATTCGGCTAAAGATTACCAAATGAAAATATTAACCATACATCAAGTTTATTGTACGTTGTTTGTGATGTTGACGCTTATCACGAGTTTTAACCACAAGACTCCAATATCACGAAAATAGCAAATATATTTTGCCTGGATGTTTACGCACAACGTACAACATATAAAAATTCTGAAAAATTAAAACGAGGACAAGAAATCTTGTGAATCCGGTTTATAAAATCAATCCTTCAATGACACCCTTCCTTAACAATATAAAATAAGTGCACTAAAGATATTAAGCATTTTAAGTGAACGACAATTTTGTTTAAAGTAAACATGTTTCGACATGCTCATGTCATCTTTAGTACAAGGAATAATGATGATTTCTATTTACAGCTAGCTATATTTGTACTGAAGATGGTATAAGCAGGCTTAAACATGTTTACTTTTAAACAAAAATAATAGTTCACTTGAAATGTTCAATAAAAGCAGTCCTTTATAAATATTGAAAAGATTTGATTTCATATCAAATTTCTAAACATTATGATTTTTGGGAGATAAGATAAATTCATTGAATTTATATTGCAAGCGTCAAGCGAAATGAATTTAATTTGCAACTAAAAAGTTCGCCGTGCATGTCAAGCAATAAAACTCTAAACTTTGCCAAAATCAATCATGAATATTTGCTTTCTGCATAATTTGATGCGATTGATTTTAATGGAACAGAATTACTCCAATACTTATTGCAAATGTTGAAAGATGCCCAATCGTTTAAAAAATCACCTTTTTCTCTTTAATCGAAAATCGTGCTGTACAGAGCTCGGCGTCGTCAGGTTGTTCGAGACTAAGGGAACGATGCAACCGTGAGACTCGAATGTTTTCAACTGAAGTTTTTCTTTAAAGCAAGTGGTCATTCAATTAAACGAAATGTGTTTTTTTCTTGGCCCTAGCTTAATAATTTTTACATGTTTGTAAATGTAGATCGTCCGGGTTGGTATAGTCCTGAGAAGGACTGTTTTTGTTGTTGTTCACTGACGTTTCGACAATCTTAGCGGTAGTCATCTTCAGAGTTAAATCACATCTTCAGGGAAATAACAGGTCAAAGAAACATTTGATTTTTGTAAATAACAAAGAAAAATATTCAACTAACACATTTGTACTACGGTTGAAAATAATTTTAGACTAACGTGACGCCAGTCTGAAAGGTCATATATATATGTATTTGAAAATTGGTAACCCAGGCATATTATGATAATGATAAGGATTCTCTGGATTTTATTTTGAAATTTTTTTATTAAGCTTTCAAGTCGGTGCTTCGAGCCTTCGTCAGAATGTAAGAATATATTATTTACAAAGATTTTGTAGGCGTTTGGAGCGTCTGAGTGGTTGGTTAGTAGTTGAGTCGATATTATTGGATGGTATAAGATGCGTTGTCATGGTTCGGGTGTATGGATTGCGTTAATGAAATTTGAGTGTTTTATTTTAGTCGTTGTGTTATTAGTTTGTTGTTTTGGTTTTGTCTTTAGTTGTGAATAGATGATGGGGATGTCAATATGTCTGTTTATTGTGTTGTTGTCTTTGCTGTACCATGCCTCTTTGAATTCCCGTGCGGGTTTTGTCTGTGCGCGTCCAAGAAGTTGTGTTTTTGTCCAGTCAAATGTGTGGTTGGTATCGTAGGTATGTTCTGCTGGTAGTGATTTTGGGTCGCGTCGTTTGATGGCATTCTTGTGTTCAGTGAGTCTTGTTTCAATTTTCTTGGATGTTTGTCCTATGTACTGTTTGGGGCAATCTTTACATGGTATCATGTAGACCGCGTTGGTTGTGTCAAATGTCGTTGTTCGGTCTTTATGTTTAGTGAAGTATGATTTGAGTTTGTGTGTTGGTTTATGTGCGATGTTTATTTTGAATGGTCGGAGTAGTCTTGATGTCATTTCTGATGTGCCGTTTATATATGGTAATGTCACTATTTTTACTGGTTCGTCTGTATCTTCGTTAGGTTTTTGTGGTTTGTTGTGTATTTTGTTTAATACTTTGTTGATGAAGTTTCGTGGGTAATTGTTGTTTATGAAGGTAATTGTTGTAGAGTATAAGTAGTTGCGTTCATTCAACTAGTTGCGTTCATTCAAAGAGGCATGGTACAGCAAAGACAACAACACAATAAACAGACATATTGACATCCCATCATCTATTCACAACTGTCTGATAGAACTGGGTCTCCGGCAAAGACCCGCTACCCGAGCAGGACACAGCGGAGAAAGGTGACCAAGGTGACCAATCATCTATTCACAACTAAAGACAAAACCAAAACAACAAACTAATAACACAACGACTAAAATAAAACACTCAAATTTCATTAACGCAATCCATACACCCGAAACTATGACAACGCATCTTATACCATCCAATAATATCGACTCAACTACTAACCAACCACTCAGACGCTCCAAACGCCTACAAAATCTTTGTAAATAATATATTCTTACATTCTGACGAAGGCTCGAAGCACCGAGTTGAAAGCTTAATAAAAATTTCAAAATAAAATCCAGAGAATCCTTATCATTATCATATATATATATATATCTTAAATGTAGAACGATACGTTACCAGCATTAGCCAAGTTTCCAGTGTCACAGCATGATTTTACAAGCATTAGGATGAAATATCTATGACAGAACATCACAAATCAGGAGCGAACTGTATCGATCACTGAAGACTTTACTGAAGGTTTAGGTTTGCTTCCGTCTCCCACCGAAATATAAATGTGTCGGTGTGCTTTCATGAAGCTGCCAAATGTGATTCTAAATTCTTCAATGACAACAGGAAATTGAGGAAAACAATCACATGAAAAAAATCAACCTGGAAAAAGATGCAGAGAAGTATAGTATCTGTAGCCAACTTGATGATGCTGTAGACTTTGTAGAACCCATCAGATGAACTTTTCTTCCTGTTACGTCATTAAAAGAGCAAGTTATTGATAGTCCTTACTTGCAGTTATTGCTTGTAATGAAAAATTGATGAAACTCCAAACGCTTTTAAGCTCAAAATTCGCGCATGTCCTGATATTTTACCTTGTTTTTTTCTTTAGTAGCTCACATCTATTTATTTGCAACCTTATATTGACTTTTTATTTGAATACGTGTGCGTTCAATTTAAAATAGACGGAAATATCGCTTCGTGTGCCCTATGTTTTTTATACAACAAAATAACGACGATCAAATATCCTGTTCCGCTTTTGCTCGTTTGCAGTCCTTTAGTAAAATAATCCAGTACTTGGAAACGGCAGTTTATTAACAACTCAATGTACCCAGTAACTTCAGTTTGAAACAGACACGACGTTAACTAAATGCAAAATCTGCTTGAACTTTAATAAAAGAAACAATATAATGTTAAAAGCACCAGAATAAAATAATTATAAGACAGCACATCACAAATTTTGCAAGGTTGTAGCAATAATTCATTTGTAACGACTACGGAAGTTTAAATATTTCGGCTCCTCCTGCGAGAGAATAAAGGTTTTGGTTTAACAAATTGAAATAAATCTTTGTCCATTTAGTTTCCTGTTTCGCTTTTGCGCCCCTATCATATGATGTAACTACACCATCACAATACACATAAATATGATGTATTGTGATGATGTAGTTATGATATTTAATCATCGAACGTGTTTTATCAAATGAGTTCTTTTGTGACTATTGGCTGTCGTCAATTTTAGTGAATATGTTTCTTTTCATGAATTAATGGCATGTAATGTGGGTCAATTATTGCAACGTAGTCACAATACGTACCTTTTAAAGGAAAAAAATGTGTTTGAAAAACGGAAAATATTTTTGTGATCCAAACTACAGGATTGTTTTATTGATCGCAAACATGCATTGAGAGTTATCTTATGCTGGTGCATGGTCAATAACTTTAAAGAAGTAATGTAAACTTAACCTTAACACTACCATTTTTGAAGGACTCAAATCGAGATGATATATTTCAAACAAAAATGACAAAAGATTAAGACAAAGACTGGCAAACCTTTAGGCCAAGGTCTTGCTCCTTTATTCAGTTTGTTCAACATACAAAATGTTCCATTGATATTTAGCTCCAAACGTATTATTGGAAAGGCAACATCCATAACTTCCATTTTTGTCTACAGTTTACTAAATAAACGAAGTCTAGCACTTGTTAATGGTAGACATAACAATTAAAGAATTTAACTGTAAATATATGTGTTAGTATATTGATAAATATATTTTCAATCATTGAGTAATATTTACTTAAATAGGTAAGATATATTATATCTTTGTTTTCCAAATTTCTAGTAGCATTATTGCTTTTAAAAACATTATGTGGTTATAGAAGTTCAAATGTATCCATACCGTTGCCACTAAGCAAATCTTTAGACATATCATTTCAATCTTATGCAACTGCCGTGTCTATCCGTATTAATGCTGCGTAATCCAATTTAGCTCGCGATGTATGTTGAAATTCCTCACGCTCTCACTGTACTTCCATACAATCATCAGTTTCTTGCTGTTCTTTGGTAATGATTAGTTGTTGTCATTTTCATTGGGTTTACATTCTTTATCACGATAAAATGGCATATCCTTTACAGTTTTGTACAGATACTCAGGTGAATCTTGTGTTTTCCTTTTTGCTTCTTTACTAGGCGACAGACGCTTAGGAAACACATGAAAAAACGTTGAAAATATACCCATAAAGTTACTCTTAAAACTATTCTCTTCATTGGTACTACCAGACTCGATAACACTTTAAAACATTGGCCTTTCTCCCTCTTGCATAAGGTTTTTTCTTAAGTCTTTAGTTACAGTGCTGTTTTGTTAATACAAACAATACAGACAAATTTTTGAAAATAGCATTATAATCTTACAGAAATTTACAAGAAACTAATTTAGGTTAGTATATAAATTCAAAATACTTGACATTTGATGATACAGATAAAACAGAATGCAGCACAAAAAGTTTAAAAGATCAGCAACTACAGTTGAGCTGGCTTATCTTTGAATGCCATTTTCTCGCACATATGAGACATTATACTGTCATGGTGTTTGTGGACTATTTGCTCTAAAGAAATGACTTGACTTAGTTATTCTTATTTTGAATTGATGGTTGTTCATTTTCAACAAATATTTCGTATGAAATTGCTATCAAACCATCATTTAATGTTTATTTCAAAAAGTATAATGGAAAAACAGTTTATCATGCCAGTCTATACCCTCTATACTGTATTGCGCAACTTTTTCAGGTGAAATAAACTGTTCCTCTTGAAACTGCATTTTTTGTCTTTCATCCTTTTATTTCGATTTGTTTTGTTGAATAAAAGTTTCGTCTTGTATGATTTATATCACTATTAATTAAACTATCAAATACGGGGGAATTAAGTTCAATATTTTCTCCAAGCTTCCCTTCTGTAATGAAAGCGTGAAGTACAGCCTTCTTTTGCAAATCTGGTGCCAGTGATCACCATTGAGATAATGCTTTTCACTGCGAACTTTCTTATCTTAGTTGTTAAAAACAGCATGAATGTCTACTATATATCAATATACCAGTATATGTAGCTCTTCTTTAACGTATTAATTAAGTTTGAAGTTTGTCAAAGAGCGATACGATGTGTAAACAGGCCAAAGTCTTCATAAAGTAGTATGTAGTCTTTATACTTGAAGATGAACATCAATTCCCTGCTCGTCTAGCACCTCTAAACAACAGAGAAATTTGAGATCCTTTACCAAATTTTTAACTTCAACATAGCAATTTGTAATAGAACACCTGAGTTGGGGGTAAAAAATACTATTGCTGGATGATACAACAAATTTAAAATTTCAATGTAAATTGACGAAAAATTCTTACCTGTTGTCAACAGATAGGTTTTCTTTGAAACGCAGCTCTGAATAATATAACAATAAGCCATCTTCGTCCCTGCATTCCTCTTCGCAAGCAATTTTTTCGCGCTTAACTATTTTCTCGCCAGTATAAGTAGAGTAAATTTCTCGACGAATAAACAGTCCTCGTTTTCACTACACCATTTTACTGACGAAAATTACTTTTTTTGAAGAAAATTCCAATGAGACACTGCAGAATAATGTCCAGGACCCAGACATGTCAGGATAAAATTTTCGTCAAAAACATCAACTTTAACAACCGATATTTTTTTATCCATAGGACGTCACAAGGTAAGTCAAACTCGTGTCCAGGGCCCGGACATGTCAGGATACAATTTTCGTTAAAAACATCAACTTTAACCACCGATATTTTTTAATTGATAAAGGTTATGGAAAAATTTAAACATTCATCATACTCAGTGCATTCTAAACTTTTGATTCCAACGAAAGAAGAATTAGGTGAAATTTGGTTCCATAAACAATTTAATATAACATAAAATTAGTCGTTGATTTAAGAATAGTGGAGTTACATCAGAAAAAGTTTGGAACAACTAAAACTATTACTGCATGGCTGTATGCAGTAGCGGATTACCCAGTAGGCTGAATAGGCTTTAGTCTACATGCCCAGATTTTCGAGAGGCTCGTAGTCTAAATAGACATAGTTCGTGTTTAGTTTTTGCCATTCCAGACTAACTAAATTGTGCTTAATTTACAACATTTAGGCTGCTGAAAACCGTGCAAGCAATTGATTATTGAGGAAAAGTGGCTTTCGTACTATTTACTGTTTAAATGAGCTATGCTCTGAACTCATGAAGAGGTGGGTTTTCCCAGTTCCCTTATACAACTATGTTTATGATTTTCGAAATTTTGCTTTAAGTTTGTAATTTTTCCCCTATTTAATGCGAAAGATTTTGTCTTAGCCAAAAGGCACAGTAACTTGTAATCCACACCACAGGCTGTTTGCATAGCTAAAAGAAATAACACAAAGAAATTTTTATATGACATAAACAAACCTCAAAGCAAGCTTTGAGCTTGATTAAGATTGAGAGTGTAACCATAGCGTTTTGTGCTTTGTTGTTTGAAGATATGGAAACTTTGAGACCAATCATCGAAACACGACAATCTAAATTTTGGAAAAATTGTTATTATTATGACTATTTATTCGACGTTCATCAAACGTCATAAAATAAAATAACGATCACAAGACATTACAACTCCTCCAACAAGAAATAAGCAATCAAAACATCACAAATTCTCCACCAAGACACAAGCTATATCACAACTCTGGAAGACATTCACGTTTTGCCTATATCGACAAAATACGGTAATTCACAAATGACAATAGTTAATTTGAAAAAAACAGTCACATAAAAGCATATTGTTAAGTTGAAGAAAGACATGCAATGTCGTTAAGGCATGCGCACCCAAAATCAACATGACTAGAATAATGAGCGAAAATTCTTTACAATTGTAATTTCTTTTACGCTGAACACAGGAATTATTTTTGTTATCTTAAACGTTCTTTCTGTTGGCTCCCCGCACATTTTTTTGTCATTCATGAAAATAATAATCACATAAATCTTTAATCATTGGCTCATCCATCACGAATGACAAATGTTGTTCAAAACTTCCCCGCACACTAGGAATTTTTGTCGATCCAACTTATCACGAATAAAGGACCTTACAAACGAACAAATTTTCTTTGACAAATACTCGCTAGTCCGTGTGTACGGGCAACAAACGTTTCACGACAAACATGTACGTGGCGACGAATAGTCTTTGATCGACTGTACGTATCAACATATCGCATTTGGTTGGATTTGTCTTATTATATTTGTAGTCCTTGCAGACGAACAAAATCAGTCATGTGGCAAATTTTCTGACAAATTCATTTGCTCAAAAGCTGGCATGCTAGCTTTTGGAGTCCCTCTTTGAGAATGGCGTGAATTCATGTGATGTCACAAAGTGATCATTTTGATAGGTTACCACCAATGATTAATAATAATAGAATAAAATCAATATAATAAAATAATAATAGAATAAAATCAACAGAAGCTCTTTTCACTAAGTCTTTTATTTACCATGCAATATTGGGGTGTAGCTAGAAGTAAAAATATTACAAGGGCGAGGTTAGATTGATCATTGGTAAGGGGGCTATAACATACAATCATATCTATTCAGGTTATCTAACCATTATCACAAATAACTTTAATAGAATTCAAGAAATCATTTATAGCTATCTATTTAAGTTAGTTCACACCTGTACCTTTCTTTTCCGAGGTTATTACAACATAAAACATTTTTATTTTATAACGCAAATATTCCGATTTGTCAACTTTATACTTATGCTGTAAGAGTAGAGCTCTCAGTTTGATCAATTTCGTTACTACTTTCATCTTCAATGTTAACGTTTCCAATCACTGCATTTAACTGCCCGAGCTCGATTGGCTCCTCGTGCTGCTCTTCTCCTATATTAAAATCATTAGTTCGAATTCTAAAGATAACAGTAAATAAATAAAAGAATTCCAGAATAATTATATATTTATACTTTTTGAATCAATTAAACCAAAATTTTTATTGAAGCATCAAGTCTTCATTAAAATCACTAACTATAAATGATAATTTGTTGCATCTTATGAAGTATAATAAATTTAATACTAAAACTGAGATCCTTCTCCATCCTACCAAGCACATTCTTAAGACATTGCCCTTTTTTAAAGTACGGTCAGTGGATGAATGTAATTTATAGACAGACGTTAGGCAAATTTACTTAGAACTTTCAGTAGAACAAAATAATTATATATTACCGTTATTTCTTCCTTTGTAGAGACGATAAAAGCAATGGCCTACAAAGAGCATGATAACTATAGACATTGCGGAAGGAATAGCGATTTCAAGTGCCAATTCAAGTGTAGATCTCAACGTTTCTACAGGGAAAAAAAGTAAAATTTGTAATGACTTTGCTTGCAACATATTTTCGGAAATGCTCTGACTTAATACTTGTAAAATAATCATATAGCATATGATTAATATATATTTTACAATATAAAAAAGTCACTTAAATCACTTATAAAGCTGCTTGTGCCATTTTTCATTCTCTCCAAGCGTGACAAGAAAATTAAGGAGTATAGATCTATCTTCCTGAAAAAAGTTTATGTCAATATTAGACACTAAATACGGACGTCACACTGCGTCTTGGGCGGTTATTGACCTTAACTTTTTTATAAGTGCTAACGTCATTATGGTGCAGTATTCAACGTAATTGCCTCCTGAATTGACTCAAAATGGCCGATAGCATCGTATAACTCTAACAAAACAGAAAAAATCTACCAGGGTTAAGTAAAATAAATTATAGCAGTCTGCATGGGACTGGTGTAATTTTGTTTGCCAAACGTTAGTTTTTGCAAAGCAAGAATATCAATACCATATTGCTCATACGACTTTCATAAACTTTTTGAATTTTCGTTTGGAAAAGTTAACTGCACAGAAAATGTACACTCTTGATCTGAAATTTAATTGAGATTCTTCAGCTGCATGGAAGAAAATAAAAAAGAAAAATATATATCCATGCACAACACGAGAATAGACACAAACAGCTGTCTTCAGGCATCTCACGCAAATTATATGCATTTTGTAGTTAAAATCTACGTTTTAGGGCTTGATTAGATAAACAGTCGTACCACCAAGGCAAGTTATCTTCATTACCAGCCAGTTAAATTTTTCAAACGATAACATGGCGAAGCTGTCTCGACAGAGTGAATGAATTCATCGACAGCCAAAGCTTTACGCAATCTTTCAAATTTAAATAAATTGCCCATGCTCACAAAAAATCACTTAAACTTGACATGGACAACTCAAAAAAAAATATGATTATATGAGAAAAATAAAAGAACAACTTTCATCGCAATTTATTAGACACAATATGTTGCTGTTACTAGTAATTACTGAAGAGACAACAGAAATCTTCTCATGGGTGAAGCTATACACAATGCGATTTGGGGGTGAGTATTCAAATATCCAGCCCAGCTCGACAGACCTCTTTTGAAATTACAGTTGCTTTGAAAACAAATCGGAACGGCAAAGATTGTTCCCTTCCTTCTATTAATGTTTTAGTCTTCGTCCTTAATTTTCCCATCAATGAAAAGCAAAATCTGCATTGGCAACAATAGAAATGAATCATGTTCATCAATTAAAATGCAATTTTACGTTAATACTTAATAAGTCCAATAAAATTAATTTAGGAACACTTTTGTTTTATTGAAATTGTTTAGTGGCAGTGGGAAAATTATTGATTAAAATCATCATAATAAAATACGTAAAAACATAGACTGTGCGATAAAAATAATATAAAAACAAATATTTACTTCGATTCAGAGCAACATAATGTGCTTGAAATCTGAATGTAGTTTTCGGATGTGGACCATAGCTACCAGAGTTACCCACAATAAACAAATGGTTTGTTGAAGTACGTATTTCCATTCCTGCAGTTGCATTTTCTCCACAATATTTACCAAGTAATGGAGATTTACCATTTGAACCATTGTAAATACTGAGAAATGTATCGTTGCAATGTGGTATGTATAACATTGAGAATTTTAGTGAGATGACAAAGGTTTCTGGTACAAGAATCAACCATGAGCAATGTTGAGAATGGGGTTTCATTTAGCAAAAATATAGCTAAAATATTCATAATTACTAAATATTCACAAAAACTATCAGTATTGTGTTCATCCTACGTATAAAATAAACTTACTTTATACAACTTGTTGCCCACTTTATCATCTGACATTTAGCAATTCACATCTTGAGGCCTTGGAAGTGTAAATTGTATATTTACAAGTAAAACATTAAGCAGCTTAACATGAAACAGTACATGAACAACGTGATGAAGGTTGCATTGAAACGTTCAAACACAATTTATTTATGTCACCGAATAAAGAAAAGCAACGATTTAAACAAGGAAATATAATACCAATTAACCGTAGAATGACAAACTCCTGATAAACCAAGAAAAAATTTATATTTTTTGTCAAACAATTAAGTTGATGGAAGAGGAGTGTGTGTTTAAAGACAGAGCATTTTTATTCGTAATCCGTATATTCTTCATTTTATGGATTCATGAAATTAAAATTGTGGTGAATATAAGTAAGTCACTAGATATTTGTTGATGCTTACAACTACTTTTGCACAGTAAAGATGCTCATTAAATGTCACGAAATAAATAAGTTTGATATCAAACAGTTCTTCATCAATGTATCGCCAGTCAGGAGAATATGGTTAAATATATAGTTGAAATGTAGAATGATACGTTACGTTACCTGATTGAGTTAAGTTTTCAGAATCACACCATGATGTTAGAAGCACAAGGATAAAATATCTTTGACAAGACATCACGAATCCCTCACAAGAAACAAGCTTTATTACAACTGCAGAAGGCATTCGCGTTTGCATTTATCGAGAACATATATGGTAATACACAAATGACGAATGTTTAATTGACGAAAACTGTCGCATAAAAGAATACTGATAGGTTGAAGACATAATCTTTTTGTTGATAAGCCACAGGATTAGTGTATTAAATTAACACAAACCATAATGCATAACTAAAATAATGGATGCACTTGTTTATTATTCAAATTTCTTGTAAATTAATAGGAATCAGAGCAATGAATGTTGGTCAAAACTTTCAACTTCCTCTTTTACTTTACCTTCAATCGAATGGTGCTGGAAAAATCAATTTTTGGGGGAGGCAAGCCCATATAAAGATGACTTTAATATTTTGTAGTTAATTACTTTTTTAGAAATGCATGAATTAAACGTAAATTAGATCATATTTATCTATTCTGCAATACCCTGCTAATTTCTTTTAAAAGTAATGTCAGGCTTGTTTCAAACATTGAACTTTACATGCACCGAAAGTGTTAAAAACAAAAGAAAATAATATGAACTTCCTCATTATCTTTTGTTTTAAGAGCGCTTGGTTCACGTAAAGTTGGACGTTTGAACTCGGCCTAACCTTTTAAAAAAATCAGCTTGATATAGTAGAATATATGAATATGATTTCCCATAATTAAGCATTTTTTTCGCGCTTAGCTAATTGCTCGCCAGTATAAGTAGAGTAAACTTCTCGACGAATAAACAGTCCTCGTTTTCACTACACCATTTTACTGACGAAAATTACTTTTTTTGAAGAAATATCCAATGAGCTACTGCAGAATAATGTCCAAGACCCAGACATGTCAGGATACAATTTTCGTTAAAAACAGCAACTTTAACCACCGATATTTTTTATTGATAAAGGTCATGAAAAAGTTTAAACACTCATCATACTCAGTGCATTCTAAGCTTTTGATTCCAACGAAAGAAGAATTAGGTAAAATTTGGTTTCATAAACAATTTAATATAACATAAAATTAGTCGTTGATTTAAGAATAGTGGAGTTACATCAGAAAAAGTTTGGAACAACTAAAACTATTACTGCATGGCTGTGTGCAGTAGTGGATTACCCAGTAGGCTGAATAGGCTTTAGTTTACAGGCCCAGATTTTCGAGAGGCTCGTAGTCTAAATAGACATAGTTCGTGTTTAGTTTTTGCCATTCCAGACTAGCTAATTTGTGCTTAATTTACAACATTTAGGCTGCTGAAAACCGTGCAAGCAATTGACTATTGAGGAAAAATGGCTTTCGTACTATTTACTGTTTAAATGAGCTATGCTCTGAACTCATGAAGAGGTGGGTTTTCCCCAGTTCCCTTATAAACTATGTTTATGATTTTCGAAATTTTGCTTTAAGTTTGTAATTTTTCTCCTATTTAATGCGAAAGATTTTGTCTTAGCCAAAAAGCCCAGTAACCTGTAATCCACACCACAGGCTGTTTGCATAGCTAAAAGAAATAACACAAAGAAATTTTTATATGACATAAACAAACCTCAAAGCAAGCTTTGAGCTTGATTAAGATTGAGAGTGTAACCATAGCGTTTTGTGCTTTGTTGTTTGAAGATATGGAAACTTTGAGACCAATCATCGAAACACGACAATCTAAATTTTGGAAAAATTGTTATTATTATGACTATTTATTCGACGTTCATCAAACGTCATAAAATAAAATAACGATCACAAGACATTACAACTCCTCCAACAAGAAATAAGCAATCAAAACATCACAAATTCTCCACCAAGACACAAGCTATATCACAACTCTGGAAGACATTCACGTTTTGCCTGTATAGACAAAGTACTGGATTTACAAATGACAATAGTTCATTTGAAAAAAACAGTCACACAAAAGCATATTGTTAAGTTGAAGAAAGTCAGGCAATTTCGTTAAGGCATGCGATCAGTTTACCTAATCAACACGCACTCATAATCAACATGACTAGAATAATGAGCGACAATTCTTTACAATTGTAATTTCTTTTACGCTGAATATAGGAATTATTTTTGTTATCTTAAACGTTCTTTTTTTGGCTCCCCGCACATTTTTTGTCATTCAGGATAATAATAATCACATAAATCTTTAATCTTTGGCTCATCCATCACGAATGACAAATGTTGTTCAAAACTTCCCCGCACACTAGGAATTTTTGTCGATCCAACTTATCACGAATAAAGGACCTTACAAACGAACAAATTTTCTTTGACAAATACTCGCTAGTCCGTGTGTACGGGCAACAAACCTTTTACGACAAATTTGTACGTGGCGACGAATAGTCTTTGATCGTCTGTACGTATCAACATATCGCATTTGGTTGGATTTGTCTTATTATATTTAAAGACCTTACAGACGAAAAAAATCAGTCATGTGCCAAAATTTCTATGACAAATGCATTTCCTCAAAAGCTGGCATGCTAGCTTTTGGAGTCCCTCTTTGAGAATGGCGTGAATTCATGTGATGTCACAAAGTGATCATTTTGATCGGTTACCACCAATGATTAATAATAATAGAATAAAATCAATATAATAAAATAATAATAGAATAAAATCAACAGAAGCTCTTTTCACTAAATCTTTTATTCACCATGCAATTTTGGGGGTAGCTAGAAGTAAAAATATTACAAGGGCGAGGTAAGATTGATCATTGATAAGGGGGCTATAATATATAATCATATCTATTCAGGTTGTCTAACCATTATCACAAATAACTTTAATAGAATTCAAGAAATCATTTATAGCTATCTATTTAAGTTAGTTCACACCTGTACCTTTCTTTTCCGAGGTTATTACAACATAAAACATTTTACCATACCATCCTTGTTATTTTATAACGCAAATATTCCGATTTGTCAACTTTATACTTATACTGTAAGAGTAGAGCTCTCAGCTTGATCAATTTCGTTACTACTTTCATCTTTAATGTTGATTAACGTTTCTAATCACTCCATAAAGCTGCTCGAGCTCGATTGGCTCTTCTCCTATATTAAAATAATTAGTTCGAATTCTAAAGATAACAGTAAATAAATAAAAGAATTCCAAATTAATTTGTTGCATCTTATCAAGTATAATAAATTTAATACTAAAACTGAGATCCTTCTCCATCCTACCAAGCACATTCTTAAGACATTGCCCTTTTCAATAGTACCGTCGGTGGATGAATGTAATTTATAGACAGACATTTGGCAAATTTACTTAGAACTTTTAGTAGAAGAAAATAAATATATATTACCATGATTTCTTCTTTTGCAGACACAATAAATGCAAACGCCTGCGCTGAGCATGATAATTATAATGAATGCGGAAGGTAAAGCGATTTCAAGTACTATTTTATGAGATCTCGACGTTTCTACAGGGAAAAAAAGTAAAATTTGTAATGACTTTGCTTGCAACATATTTTCGGAAATGCTATGACTTAATAGTTGTAAAATATTCATATAGCATATGGTTAATATATATTTTACAATATAAAACAGTCACTTAAATCACTTATAAAGCTGCTTGTGCCATTTTTCATTCCCTCCAAGCGTGACAAGAAAATTAAGGAGTATAGATCTATCTTCCTGAAAAAAGTTTATGTCAATATTAGACACTAAATACGGACGTCACACTGCGTCTTGGGCGGTTATTGACATTAACTTTTTTGTAAGTGCTAACGTCATTATGGTGCAGTATTCAACGTAATTGCCTCCTGAATTGACTCAAAATGGCCAATAGCATCGTATAACTATAACAAAAGAGAAAAAATCTGCCAGGGTTAAGTAAAATAAATTATAGCAGTCTGCATGGGACTGGTGTAATTTTGTTTGCCAAACGTTAGCTTTTTGCAAAGCAAAAATATCAATACCAATATGCTCATACGACTTTCATAAACTTTTTGAATTTTCGGTTGGAAAAGTTAACTGCACAGAAAATGTACACTTTTGATCTGAAATTTAATTGAAATTCTTTAGCTACATGGAAGGAAATAAAATAATAAAAAACATATATCCATGCACAACACGAGAATAGACACAAACAGTTGTCTTCAGGCATCTCACGCAAATTATATGCATTTTTGTGGTTAAAATCTATGTTTTAGGGCTTGATTAGATAAACAGTCGTACCATCAAGGCAAGTTATCTTCATTACCAGCCAGTTAAATTTTTTCAAACGATGCTGTTTTGACAGAGTGAATGAATTCATCGACAGCAAAAGCTTTACGCAATCTTTCAAATTTAAATAAATTGCCCATGCTCACAAAAAATCACTTAAACAGAACATGGACAACTCAAAAAATATGATTATATGAGCAAAAATAAAAGAACAACTTTCATCGCAATTTATTAGACACAATATGTTGCTCTTACTAGTAATTACTGAAGAGACAACAGAAATCTTCTTATGAGCGAAGCTATACACAATGCGATTTGGGGGTGAGTATTCAAATATCCAGCCCAGCTCGACAGACCTCTTTTGAAATTACATTTGCTTTGAAAACAAATCGGAACGGCAAAGATTGTTCCCTTTCCTTCTGTTAATGTTTTAGTTTTCGTCCTTAATTTTCCCATTCAATGAAAAGCAAAATCTGCATTGGCAAAAATAGAAATGAATCATGTTCATCAATTAAAATACAATTTTACGTTAATACTTAATAAGTCCAATAAAATTAATTTAGGAACACTTTTGTTTTATTGAAATTGTTTAGTGGCAGTGGGAAAATTATTGATTAAAAGCATCATAATAAAATACGTAAAAACATAGACTGTGCGTTAATATAATATAAAAAAAAATATTTACTTGGATTCAGAGCAACATAATATGCTTGAAACCTGAATGTACTTTTCGAATGTGAGCCATAGCTACCAGAGTTACCCACGATAAACAAATAGCTTGTTGAAGTACGTATTTCCATTCCTGCAGTTGCGTTTTCTCCACAATATTTACCAAGTAAAGGAGAGGTATCATTTGGACCATTATAAATATTGAGAAATGTATCGTTGCATTGTGGGATGTATAAAATTGAGAATTTTAGTGAGATGACAAATGTTTCTGGTACAAGAATCAGCCATGAGCAAAGTTGAGAATGGGGTTTCATTTGGCTATGTGGTGGTTTGAGTGAAGATATGGAGCCCGTGGGACCACTGCTCAAAAAATGACAATCTAAAGTGTAGAAATACTTTCAAATTGGTAAAATTAGAAAAACTTTAACTTTCAAAAATTTTAGAGACATTTTAACATATAGTTGATTTGTATAAGGCTGCATTTCTAGTCCTTGTTGTGAAATGAAAACTTTAAATGTAGACAATAACTTTTATATTTCTCTAGATGAAGTTCAATTACCTATGTAGTAACAGTAGTAAAGTTTTAAAAGTATAGCTGAAATATTCATAATTACTAAATATTCATAAAAACTATCAGTATTGTGTTCATCCTACGTATAAAATAAAATATACGTTATATAACTTGTTGCTCACTTTATCATCTGACATTTAGAATTCACATCTTGATGCCTTGGAAGTATAAATTGTATATTTACAAGTAAAACATTGAGCAGCTTAACATGAAACAGTACATGAACAACGTGATGAAGGTTGCATTGAAACGTTCAAACACAATTTATTTATGTCACCGAATAAAGAAAAGCAACGATTTAAACAAGAGAATATAATGCCAATTAACCGTAGAATGACAAACTCCTGATAAACCAAGAAAAAATTTATATTTTTTGACAAACGATTAAGTTGATGGAAGAGGAGTGTGTGTTTAAAGACAGAGCATTTTTATTCGTAATCCGTATATTCCTCATTTTATGGATTCATGAAATTAAAATTGCGTGTATATAAGTAAGTCACTAGATATTTGTTGATGCTTACAACTACTTTTGCACAGTAAAGATGCTCATTAAATGTCACGAAATAAATAAGTTTGATATCAAACAGTTCTTCATCAATGTATCGCCAGTCAGGAGAATATGGTTAAATATATAGTTGAAATGTAGAATGATACGTTACGTTACCTGATTGAGTTAAGTTTTCAGAATTACACCATGATGTTAGAAGCACAAGGAAAAAATATCTTTGACAAGACATCACGAATCCCTCACAAGAAACAAGCTTTATTACAACTGCAGAAAGCATTTGCATTTGCATTTATCGAGAACATATATGGTAATACACAAATGACGAAAGTTTAATTGACAAAAACTGTCACATAAAAGAATACTGATCAGTTGAAGACACAAACGTTTTGTTAATAAAGTACGGGATTAGTTTATTAAATTAAAACTGACCATAATGCTTGATTAAAAGTAAATGCATGCTTTTAGGGATATTAGTGATTAGTCTACCTAAGCAATAAGCACCCATACTCTAAAATAATGAGCGACAATTTTTTACAATTGTAATTTCTTGAAAACTGAATACAAAAATCGTACAGTGAATATTACTCAAAACTGTAAAACTTCCAACTTCTTTATGCTAGTGGTGCCAGCAAATTAAATTTTTATAGTTAATTACTTTTATATAATGTTTATTAAGGGACCATTTTACTCAGTCTGCAATGCTTGGCTAATTTCTTTTGAAAGCAACGTCACTTTTTAACGAAATCAGCCTGGCACAGCAGAATATATGAATATGATTTCCCTATAAATTAACGTTTGATCGACGTCAGTGACCCAGGGCTTTTTCAATTGTACAAATCATCTGACAGTATTACGACAACATCCGAAACGTTACTAAAAAAATCAATTATTTCATTTCCTGTGACTATGCGTTTATGAAACATTTTCACTGGAATAACCTCACTGAAACTCGGTTAGCCGGGATGATGTAAACAGCCCTTAGAATCACAATCGCTCGTGGAGTACCATTTTGAGAATGGTGTGATTCATGTGACGTCACAGAGGGGTCATTTTGACAGGTAACCACCAATGATTAACTGAGCATAAAATCAACTGAAGCTCTTTTTAATACATTTTTTTACCAATATTGGGGCGTGGCTAGAAGTGATGACAGTGCAAGCTCAAGGGAACATTGATAATTTGGAGAGGGACTATAGCATATAATCACATCTATTCATGTTGTATAACCATTATCACAAATGACATTAATAGAATATAAAAATAATTCATATCTGTCTATTTAAGGTAGTTCGCACAGTTGAAACAAGTTGCCATTATATAAATACGATCCATCATTTTGAAAAAATTCTTTTAAGAACAACTTGTACCTTTCTTTCCCCATGCTACTACAACACAAAACATTTTACTATACCACCGTTGTTATTCTATCCTGCAAATATTTCCATTTGTTAACTTAATAATTATTCAGTGAGAGTTGAGCTCTCGGCTTGATCTACTTTGTTATTACTTTCATCTTTAATTTTGGTCAACGTTGATGCTTCTTGATCAATTTCCTCTACCTCAATTTGTCGCAAATGTTGCTCTTATTCTATAGTTAAATAATTAGTTCGAAGTCTAAGGATAACAGTAAATAAATAAAAAAATTCCAGAACAATTACATATTTATAGTTTTTGAATCAACGAAACCATTGAGGCTCCAAAAGCCTTCACAAATATCGTTAAATACAAATGGCAATTTTTTGCACCTTATCAAGTGTAATCAATTTAATACTAAAAATGATATTCTCCTCCATCCTACCAAGCACATTCTTAATACATTGCCCTTTTTAATAGCATGGTTAGTGGATGCATGTAATTTATAGATAGAGGTTTGGCAAATTACGTAGAACGTTCAGTAGAACAAAATAAACATATATTACCGTTATCTTTACATGACCAATAGCAAACGCATATAATGATTAAGAATGTTACAGCGATTCCAATAGCAGCACCGATAAGTTTCATCTTATAAGATCTTGAAGTTTCTACAGGAAAAAATAAAGTAACATTTTCAATGTCCTTGCTTACAACATATTTTGAAAAATGCAACCTCAACTTAATATTTTTAAAATAAGCATATAGTTCATATGTTTTACAATATGTTAAATAGTCACTTATAAAGCCGCTTGGAACATTTTTCGATTCTCTCAGAGCGAGACGAGGAAATTTAAGGAGTATGGTTCTATCTTCCTGAAAACAATTAATATCAACATTTCACACTATGTGGGCGTTCCCCTGCCCCCAGTAAGGTCATCACCATTAATATCTTTTGTAAGTGCCCAACGTCATTATGGTGCAGAATTCAATTAAATTGCCTCCTGAATGGACTCAAAATGACCAATAGCATCATATAACTCTAAAAAGCAGGAAAAATCTACCAGGGTTAAGCAAAATAAATTATAGCAGTCTGCATGAGACTAGTGTAATTGATTTTGCCACACATTATCTTATTCCAAAGCAAAAATATCAACACCAATTCGCTCCAAAGACGATCATTTAAATTCAAGCAAAACACATTTAGAATTTTCGGTTGGAAAAGTCAACTGCATGAAAAGCAAATTCAATTGAAATTCTTTAGCTTTATAGAAGAAAATGAAACAAGAAAAAAGATATATGCATGCACAGCACGAGAATAGACGTAAGCGGTTGTCTTCATGCATCTCACACAAACTACATTCGTTTTTGTTCACAAAATTTATGTTTAGAGCTTGATTACACGAACAGTTGTGTTGCTAAGGCAAGTTATCTTCATTTAACGAGTTTACATGAGCAAGAAGAAAAATTCTCCTCGCCACTTGTCTGACACAACATGTTTTTCTTACTATTAATTAGCTACTGAAGAGGCCACAGTAATCTGCTCTGAGGGGGGTGGGGGTGGTTGTTAATCTATATACAACGTTAATTGTGGATGAAAATCAGTTTTGTAGTAGAAAAAATGATTAAATAAAAGATTAAGATAAAATGCATAAGAACATTGACTACGTTTAACATAACAAGCCTTTAGATGGATTATGGCAATATATTGTGCTTGAAATCTGATTGCGCTTTTCGTGTGTGAACCATAGCTACCAGAGTTACCCAAGATAAGCAAATGATTTGTTGAAGAACGTAATTTTATTTTTGCAGTTGCATTTTCTCCACAATATATACCAAGTAAAGGAGCGGTATCGTTTGGACCATTGTAAATATTGAGAAATGTATCGTTGCATTGGGGATGTATCATATTGAGAATTCTAGTGACATGACAAAGGTTTCTGGTACAGTAATCAGCCATGAGCAATATTGAGAATGGAGTTCCATTTGGCTATGTGGTGTTTTGAGTGAAGATATAGAGCACTTGAGACCACTGATAAAAAATGACAATCTAAAGTGTAGAAATACTTTCAATTGGGAAAATTATAAAAACTTTAACTTTGGAAAATTTTAGAATCATTTCAACATATAGTTGATTTATATAAGGCTGTATTTCTTGTCCTTGTTGTGAAATGAAAATTTATATGTACACAATAACTTTTATATTTATCTTGATGAAGCTCAATTACCTATGTAGTAATAGTAGCAAAGTTTTAAAAGTATAGCTAAAATATTCATAATTACATGATTTCCAGAAAGACTATCAGTATTGTTTTCATCCTACGTATAAAATAAAATATACTCTATATGACTTGTAGCCCACTTCACCATATGACATTTAGCATTTCACATCTTGATGCCTTGGAAGTGTAAATTGTATATTTACAAGTAAAACATTAAGCAGCTTAACATGAAACAGTACATGAACAACGTGATGAAGGTTGCATTGAAACATTCAAACAGAATTTATTTATGTCACCGAATAAAGAAAAGCAACGATTTAAACAAGAAAATATAATACCAATTAACCGTAGAATGACAAACTCCTGATAAACCAAGAAAAAGTTTATATTTTTTGACAAACGACTAAGTTGATGGAAGAGGAGTGTGTGTTTAAAGACAGAGCATTTTTATTCGTAATCCGTATATTCTTCATTTTTTGGATTCATGAAATTAAAATTGCGGTGTATATAAGTAAGTCACTAGATATTTGTTGATGCTTACAACTACTTTTGCACAGTAAAGATGCTCATTAAATGTCACGAAATAAATAAGTTTGATATCAAACAGTTCTTCATCAATGTATCGCCAGTCAGGAGAATATGGTTAAATATATAGTTGAAATGTAGAATGATACGTTACGTTACCAGATTTAGTTAAGTTTTCAGAATTATATCATGATGTTAGAAGCACAATTCTACCTCACCATTGCTACGTCACTACGGGATTACATGGATTGCGCCAGCGATCACAACTTCAAATGTAAAGGTGAACCAGTGAACTCGACATTTGAATAACTGGAATGATAACCGAAGCCAAAAATTGAAGCCAAAAAAATATTTGTCGTCATCATTCGTCATCACACGTCAGGCTCTAGTCTCTCGCGTGCTCATTTTAATTCTTTTAAATCATTTGTCCCTTGGTAATGGTAGAGTTCGGATCTTGATCAGAGCGTAAAAATAACGAAATTTTTGGAAGGAAAAGGTTCACGGAAAGTGAATCAAAGTGATAAATCGAGAAGCAGGGTGAGGTGAACTTAGTCGATCTGCTTTTACGCTGCGGTTTTCCTTTAAAACATATCAAAGTCTTTAAGGTAAATGGTTTGAGCCCGGGAGTATCGTTACATGTTTGTAAATGTAGATCGTCCAGGTTGGTATAGTCCTGAGAAGGACTGTTTTTGTTGTTGTTGACTGACTTTTCGACAACCTTAGCAGTAGTCATCTTCAGAGTCAAATGAATCAAAGAGAAGATGACTACCGCTAAGGTTGTCGAAACGTCAGTCAACAATAACAAAAACAGTCCTTCTCACTATACTGGACGATCTACATTTACAAACATGCAAAGTCTTTAAGGATATTCAATTATTGATATCGAGATGACAACCATGTAGTATTTCAAGCACAATAAAAATCGATGAAAAATACAATCGCTCTGTAAAAAGTAAAAATGCGAGTTATAGACTCAATATGTTTTATGAAACTGGATATTCAAGTTTCTTTTTTCTTCGGAAAAACAGATCTTTAAATCCACTGAAATGACAAAAAAAGACAAACACTGTCTGACACCGTTTGAAAATTTACCTTCGGACGAAAGAAAAGTTTATGCTTGAATATTTTCTCGTCATATTTTCTATTGTATTGTCTTTTTAGCATACAGTGTAATTTTCATTTGGCTTTTCCTCGTTACAAGTTGTAAGTTAAAACGAACTCACTGTAGTAAAGTTTCAGCTGTAAAAAATAACCTTTTGCGAAGAGTTGACCTCGTGTGTTGTTTGTCGTGATGTTGTTTATATGTTTATGCTTTCGCAATTTGTATTCAAATTTATATTGGCCGTGTATGTTTGGCACTCAGGGGAATGAAACTGACGTAGAAACCGCGTGAATATTCGACTTTGAAGGACTGGAACTGACGTACAAACCGCGCAAGAGACTAGGACTTTGGCTTCAACTTTTTATCTATAAAATGTATTGTCGTTATCATTCCAGATATATATATATATATATATGGAGTTCACTGAGGTGAACACAACGAGATAGGACGCTTTTGTATTGCCATTGTAATATTAATATATTTTGGGCAATCGTTTTGCATCGGGGAATTTACAGCAAGCAATCTTGCTGTTTCCCACTCTTACTACGATACAGGTCGACGTAATCGTCAATTTAAACTATTTTTCTACTCATTTTGTTGTTTTTCTTCGCAATCGACCGAAAACGCATGGCGGCGGAAGGTGAAACCGGCCATGAAGACTCGTCTGGCTCGGAAAATGAACGAGATGAAAGTCGTAATAACCGACGGATTAAAACATCATCTGATATACCATCGACAAGTGATGACGGTAAGGATATGGGACGAGATATAATTGCAATGCAACAAGTCCTGACTGATGGTCTTCAGCGAGGTTTTTCTAAGCTTACGGAGGCTATTGCTTCGCAGTTAAGCAACGCTACCAAACAGGGGCGCACTAGGACTCGCTCAGCATCAGAGTCATCGGACTCCGTGGCATCAGTAGCATCGGAAACACGAAAAGCTACTAAAAGAGCGCGTCGTGAGTCAACAGGTGATGTTGACGTGGAAGTTGACGAATTGTTAGCAGGGAATGATCCCAACACTACATCGAATGTTGCCTCTGCTCAAAATGAGGAGGATGTTCTAGGCTCAATAGCTGAAGAATACAACCTTGACGAACAATGTGCTGAAGAGGTTAATCCTAAACTAGCAAGCATTGTTAACAAAATGGTGCGTAACAGATTAACCGATGAAAAACTTAAAGAAAAATTGACACAGAGTACTCGGCCCACAAACTGCGAGAACATTGTAGGCACTAAAATCAACCCTGAAATTTGGCCAAAATTGAAGTCAAGCACTCGGAGTCGAGATATTAAATTACAACGGGTGCAAAATATGTTACTGAAGGCTAGCATTCCGGTGGTTAAAGTTATCCACAAACTCATGCAGGCTGATTCATCTCAACTTGATGATAATAAATCACTGATAAGGAGTCTAATGGACTCTATGGCCATTCTGGGACATACTAATTATGAGTTCGTGCAAAGACGTAGAGAACTGATACGACCAGACCTTAATGATAAATATCAGCAACTTTGTGGTGAACATATTGAGTTCACAAACTGGCTATTTGGGGATGATTTACCCAAACAAGTGCAGGATATTAGTGCCACCAATTGAGTAAGCCAACAGCTGGCTAGTTCCCGACAATATGATCGGCAGAATGGAACGGGCTCCTACTCCAGGCACTCACATCGCCCAAGGGACCATTATGGTCAGAATTTTCGGCAGGGCCCTCGATGGCACAAACCCCCCATACCGGGGAAAGAAAAGGCACCAAAAAAGACTGCGAGAAACAGCAATGACATCTACCCAATGTAAGTTGGTAAGTCAAAATCCAGCCTCTAGTTTTATAGCGGGGCGACTTCAATGTTTTTATAATAAGTGGGAAAACTTAACAACTGACTCATTCATTTTGAATATTGTGAAAGGTTGTAAAATTGATTTACTTCAACAACCTTCCCAAATGCATGTTTCTAAACAGAAACAGTTTTCAGCAAAAGAAGCCACCTTCATTGAAGCTGAAATCTCTAAGTTGTTAGCAAAGCAGGTTATTATACCTAGTCATCATGAGAAAGGGGAATATATTTCTACTATTTTCTTGACCCCCAAGAAAGATGGGTCATTTCGTCTGATACTAAATTTAAAGAGATTTAACAAATTTGTACGCTACCAACATTTTAAGATGGAATCACTTAAGCAGGTTATTCAAATGATAAAACCGGATTGTTTCATGGCTTCACTGGATATCAGGGATGCGTATTATTCTGTAGCTATTCATGAGTCCCACCAAAAGTATCTTAAATTTCACTTTAAGGGACAGTTATACCAATTTACTTGTATGCCCAATGGTCTTGCATGTGCCCCACGGTTGTTTACCAAGCTACTAAAACCAGTTTATGGTCATTTGCGAGCACAGGGCTTATTATCAGTGGGATATATTGATGATTCCTATTTACAAGGGTATAGCTATGACGATTGTCGTCATAATGTTTCTACCACCTCCACGTTTTTATCTGAACTGGGTTTTTGCGTTCACGAAGAGAAGTCAAATTTCATCCCATCGCAAGAAACAGAATTCTTGGGATTTTTATTAAATTCTAAGCTAATGATTGTTAGTTTGACGCCCAACAAGTCGCGGCGGTTAAAGCAAGCTTGTGAAAAAAAACTCATGACACAAACTCAACCTTCCATAAGGGAAGTATCTGAAGTTATAGGAATCTTAGTGGCCAGTTTTCCAGGAGTAGAAATGGGCCCTTTATTTTACAGACAACTGGAGAATGATAAAATTTCAGCACTTAAGGCCTGCAGGGGCCATTATGATGAGGTTATGACACCTTCCAAAACCAGTCTGGCTGATTTGCGATGGTGGGCGGATAATATAGAAACCACTTGTAAGACAATTTCAAAGCCTAAACCTGAGTACACACTGTTTACTGATGCCTCGTTGCTTGGCTGGGGAGCAAATTTCCAGGGAAAGTCTGCAGGAGGGCAGTGGTTACCCACTGAAGCTGTGCAACACATTAACTATCTGGAAATGTCTGCAGTCCTTTTGGGTTTACAAACCTTTTGTTCTAGTTTGTCCAATACACATATTTGCCTAAAAACCGACAACACAACTGCAGTGTCATATATAAATAATATGGGGGGAAGTCAATCATTTCAATGCAATGCCAAAGCTAGGGAAATATGGATTTGGTGCATTCAAAACAGCATTTGGCTTACTGCAGTACACTTACCAGGCAAGTTTAATGGGGAAGCAGATAAAGCTTCTCGAGTTTTTCATGACCAAACAGAATGGCAGTTGAATCCTAGCATGTATCAGTATATTGCTCAGTTTTTCGCATTTCAACCGGATATTGATTTATTTGCTTCAAGGCTCAATTATCAGATACAACCTTATATTTCATGGAATCCTGACCCAGGAGCCTTTGCAATTGACGTATTTACGTTTGACTGGACTAATCGTCGATTTTATGCCTTTCCACCTTTCTCTTTATTGGGCAGGGTGCTACAGAAAATAGAACAAGATCAAGCTACGGGAATATTAATTGTCCCAGATTGGAACACACAACCATGGTATCCCATTCTCCGGAAGATGCTACTCCAAGAACCGCTGTTGTTGCCTTACCAGAAGGACATTCTAATATTGCCCTACAAACCAGGGGTTCAACATCCTCTGTCACAGAGATTACGACTGATGGCCTGCAGTTTATCCGGCAATCAATCGAAAGTACAGGAATCTCACCAGAGGCCACTGAAATATTAATGTGTTCTTGGCGTAAGTCAACCCGGCAGCAGTACAAGGGATACTTGGAACGATGGACACGATTTTGTTTAAAAAATGGGTTTCAACCATGTGCCCCACAGATCAATGAGGTAATTGATTATTTATTATCCTTGTTCAAGTCCGGTTTGGGATATAGTGGCATAAATACAGCACGTAGTGCCCTTTCATCGGTTCTCTCATTGCACGACGGCGTTTCTCTTGGATCTCACCCTTTGGTCATCAGATTTATGAAAGGGGTATTTGAACAAAGACCAAGTTTGCCAAGATACACAGCTACTTGGGACGTCAATATTGTGCTTAGCTATTTTAAGGCGCTACCTTTGGCTGAACACCTGTCACTAAAGGAACTTACATTAAAGTTGGCAAGCTTGCTGGTGATATTGTCTGGGCAGCGACTGCAAACAATTCATCTGTTGCATATTGATCACATGATATTGCAGGAAAACAAAGTTATTTTCCAAGTCAAAGGGCTGGTGAAGCAGTCAAAACCCGGCAGGCACATAAAGGATTTAGA
Source organism: Xenia sp. Carnegie-2017 (assembly GCF_021976095.1). NCBI lineage: Eukaryota > Metazoa > Cnidaria > Anthozoa > Malacalcyonacea > Xeniidae > Xenia > Xenia sp. Carnegie-2017. Next base: position 6,940,093 of record NW_025813402.1, read on the forward strand.
GTTTGAGGTATACACACCGGATGAGAGATTATGTGTTGTCCTATGCCTTAAAGAATATCTTAAGCGGACTTCCGTCATTCGAGGACAACAAAAACAGCTATTGTTGAGTTTTGTTAAACCCCATTCTGCGGTATCCAAGGACACTTTGAGTCGGTGGATCAAAACAATAATGGAAAAGGCTGGGGTAGATATGAACATTTTTAAACACATAGCACACGTTCAGCTTCTACGTCTGCAGCATCACTATTGGGAGTGAATATTCAAACTATAATGAATACGGCTGGCTGGACTAATGCACGAACTTTTGCAACATTTTATCATAAACCAATTGAGGGTTTAGCTAATTTTAGTCAGGCATTACTGCACAATGTTATTTAAAAATTTTTTTTTTTTTGTTTTGTTAGAGTATAAAATTAGTTATGACTGGTACTGGTTTGGTTCATTCAGTTGTCTCATATCATTGGTACTTTAAAGTCTCATGTAATCCCGTAGTGACGTAGCAATGGTGAGGTAGAATTAACCTCTTTTACTTTACCTTCAATCGAATGGTGCTGGAAAAATCAATTTTTTGGGGAGGCAAGCCCATATAAAGATGACTTTAATATTTTGTATAAATTATTTTTTTAGAAATGCGTGAATTAAAAGTTAAATAGACCATATTTGTCTCTTCTGAAATACCCTGCTATTTTAAAAGTAATGTCAGGCTTGTTTCAAACGTCGAACTTTAAATGTACCGAAGGTATTAAAAACAAAAGAAAATAATATGAACTTCCTGATTATCTTTTGTTTTGAAAGCGTTTGGTTCGCGTGTAGTTGGATGTTTGAACTAGGCCTAACTTTTCAAAAAAATCAGCTTGATATAGTAGAATATATGAATATGATTTCCCTTAATTAACGCAAGTAGTTTTTTAATTGTCCACGAACAACACTATTAATTCCCTTACGACAACAGCCAAATTATGATTGCAAAAAATCTTTACCTGTGAGTGGAAATCATCTTTTGAGTAACACTCGTGGTTTAACTGATTCCTATTCAGATGACTATCTTAGAATTGCAATTTTCATGGGAGTCCCCCATATCATGCATCCTTGTTATTATATCCAGCATTTACTTCCATTTGTTTACTTAATACTTAGTGTTGAGATATGACTATCTCGGGTTTATTGATATCATCATCTTCCTTTTTGGAACTACTTAAGTTTGGTTGACGTAGATGCTTCTCGATGTTGAGATATGACTATCTCGGGTATATTGGTGTTGTCATCTTCTTCATTGGAACTACTTTCATCTTTAAGTTTTGTTGACGTAGATGCTTCTTCATGTTGAGTTATTACTATCTTGGGTATATTGATGTCATCATCTTCGTTTTTGGAACTACCTTCATCTTCAAGTTTCGTTGATTTAGATGCTTCTCCATGTTGAGTTATTACTATCTTGGGTATATTTATGTTAGCATCTTCATTTAATGAACTACTTTTATCTTTAAGTTTTGTTGACGTAGATGCTTCTCCATGTTGAGTTATTACTATCTTGGGTATATTGATGTCGTCATCTTCAATTTTTGAACTACTTTCATCCTTAAGTTTCGTTGACGTAGATCCTTCTCCATGATGAGTTATTACTATCTCGGGTATATTGATGTCGTCATCTTCCTTTTTGGAAGTACTTTCATCTTTAAGTTTCGTTGACGTAGATCCTTCCCCATGATGAGTTATTACTATCTTGGGTATATTGATGTCGTCATCTTCAATTTTTGAACTACTTTCATCCTTAAGTTTTGTTGACGTAGATCCTTCTCCATGATAAGATATTACTATCTCGGGTATATTGATGTCATCATCTTCAATTTTTGAACTACTTTCATCCTTAAGTTTTGTTGACGTAGATCCTTCTCCATGATGAGTTATTACTATCTCGGGTATATTGATGTCGTCATCTTCCTTTTTGGAAGTACTTTCATCTTTAAGTTTCGTTGACGTAGATCCTTCCCCATGATGAGTTATTACTATCTTGGGTATATTGATGTCGTTATCTTCGTTTTTGGAAGTACTTTCATCTTTAAGTTTCGTTGACGTAGATCCTTCCCCATGATGAGTTATTACTATCTCGGGTATATTGATGTCGTCATCTTCGTTTTTGGAAGTACTTTCATCTTTAAGTTTTGTTGACGTAGATCCTTCCCCATGATGAGTTATTACTATCTTGGGTATATTGATGTCGTCATCTTCGTTTTTGGAAGTACTTTCATCTTTAAGTTTTGTTGACGTAGATCCTTCCCCATAATGAGTTATTACTATCTTGGGTATATTGATGTCGTCATCTTCCTTTTTGGAACTACTTTCATCTTTAAGTTTCGTTGACGTAGATCCTTCCCCATGATGAGTTATTACTATCTTGGGTTTATTGATGTCGTCATCTTCGTTTTTGAACTACTTTCATCTTTAAGTTTCGTTGACGTAGATCCTTCTCCATGATGAGTTATTACTATCTTGGGTATATTGATGTCGTCATCTTCAATTTTTGAACTACTTTCATCCTTAAGTTTTGTTGACGTAGATCCTTCTCCATGATGAGATATTACTATCTCGGGTATATTGATGTTGTCATCTTCAATTTTTGAACTACTTTCAACCTTAAGTTTCGTTGACGTAGATCCTTCCCCATGATGAGTTATTACTATCTTGGGTATATTGATGTCATCATCTTCAATTTTTGAACTACTTTCATCCTTAAGTTTTGTTGACGTAGATCCTTCTCCATGATGAGTTATTACTATCTCGGGTATATTGATGTCGTCATCTTCCTTTTTGGAAGTACTTTCATCTTTAAGTTTCGTTGACGTAGATCCTTCCCCATGATGAGTTATTACTATCTTGGGTATATTGATGTTGTCATCTTCGTTTTTGGAAGTACTTTCATCTTTAAGTTTTGTTGACGTAGATCCTTCCCCATGTTGAGTTATTACTATCTTGGGTATATTGATGTCGTCATCTTCGTTTTTGGAAGTACTTTCATCTTTAAGTTTTGTTGACGTAGATCCTTCCCCATAATGAGTTATTACTATCTTGGGTATATTGATGTCGTCATCTTCCTTTTGGAACTACTTTCATCTTTAAGTTTCGTTGACGTAGATCCTTCCCCATGATGAGTTATTACTATCTTGGGTTTATTGATGTCGTCATCTTCAATTTTTGAACTACTTTCAACCTTAAGTTTCGTTGACGTAGATCCTTCTCCATGATGAGTTATTACTATCTCGGGTATATTGATGTCGTCATCTTCCTTTTTCCAACTACTTTCATCCTTACGTTTTGTTGACGTAGATGCCTCTACATGTTGAGTTATTACTATCTTGGGTATTTTGATGTCGTTATCTTCTTTTTTGGAACTACTTTCATTTCTAAATTTTATTAAGGTAGATGCTTCCATATGCTGAGTTATAAATATCTTGGGACTGTTGTTGTCATCATCTTCTTCATTGGAACTACTTTCATCTTTAAGTTTTGTTGACGTAGATGCTTCTCCATGTTGAGTTATTACTATCTTGGGTATATTGATGTTGTCATTTTCAATATTTGAACTACTTTCATCTTTAAGTGTCGTTGACGTAGATGCTTCTTCATGTTGAGGTATTACTATCTTGAGTATAGTGATGTCGTCATCTTCGATTTTTGAACTACTTTCATCTTTAAGTTTCGTTGACGTGGATGCTTCTCCATGTTGAGTTATTACTATCTCGGGTATATTGATGTCGTCATCTTCGTTTTTGGAACTACTTTCATCTTTAAGTTTTGTTGACGTAGATGCTTCCCCGTGATGAGATATGACTATCTCGGGTATATTGGTGTTGTCATCTTCCTGTTTGGAAGTACTTTCATCCTTAAGTTTTGTTGACGTAGATCCTTCTCCATGATGAGTTATTACTATCTTGGGTATATTGATGTCGTCATCTTCGTTTTTGGAACTGCCTTCATCTTCAAGTTTCGTTGATTTAGATGCTTCTCCATGTTGAGTTATTACTATCTTGGGTATATTGATGTCGTCATCTTCTTTTTCTGAAGTAATTTCATCTTTAAGTCTTGTTGACGTAGAGGCTTCTCTATGTCGAGTTATTACTTTCTTGAGTATGTTGATATTGTCATCTTCATTTTTGGAACTACTTTCATCTTTACGTTTTGTTGACGTAGATGCTTCTCCATGTTGAGTTAACACTATGTTGGGTGTATTTATGTCGTCATCTTCGTTTTTGGAACTACTTTCATCTTTAAGTTTTGTTGACGTAGATCCTTGCCCATGATGAGTTATTACTATCTTGGATATATTGATATCGTCATCTTCATTTTTGGAAATACTTTCATCTTTAAGTTTCGTTGACGTAGATGCTTCTTTATTTTGAGTTTTTACTATCTTAGGTATATTGATGTCGTCATCTTCTTTTTCCGAAGTATTTTCATCTTTAAGTGTCGTTGACGTAGAGGCTTCTCTATGTCGAGTTATTATTTTCTTGAGTATGTTGATATTGTCATCTTCATTTTTGGAACTACTTTCATCTTTACGTTTTGTTGACGTAGATGCTTCTCCATGTTGAGTTAACAATATGTTGGCTATATTTATGTCGTCATCTTCATTTTTGGAACTCCTCTCATCTTTAAGTTTGTTATACGTAAATGCTTCTCCATCATATTCCTCAAGCTGTGTTATGTTTCTACAACCTATTTTGAGATTAAGTTATTAGTTTGAAGTCTAACGATAAGAGTAAATAAAGAAAAAACATATTTATGGGACAATTAAAATTTGACGATATATTTAAATTCGTTAAAACATAAAAACCAAATTCATTTAGCATGAAGTCTTCACTTAACACATTTGACAATTGGTTGTACCGCATCGTTAATTGAATTTAACATTCAAACTGCTACCCTCCCCAAAATTACCTTACATGTTCCTACATGATACAGATCTCATTTAATAACATGGTCAGTGAATAAAATAAATGCTTGTAATTTACAGGTGAAAACCGTGAAAATAATGTAAAACAGACAGTAAAACAAAATAAGTATGTCTTACGAGTTTGTTTCAAGTGGCAAAGAGCACCAACTAATATGATAAGTATAAACGTAGCTGCAGTGACTCCAACTGCGATGCCGGCAATTTCGGTTGAAAACTTGGGCGACTTTCTTTCTGGAAAAGATAAAGTGAAATCTGTAATGTTTTTGCTTGCAACATATTTTCATAAGTGGAAATTCATACTATTCATACTATTAAAATAAGACATGTAGTTTACATGCTTAATCGACAAAATCAAACAGTCACGTATGAACTCATTTGTGATATGTTCTCTTTCACTCAGGATATCTAAGGAGGAAATATCCCTCTTTAACAAAATAGATAATATCCTGGTTTGTTAAATACAATACATTTTTGTTAATAACAGTTAGTAAAGAAGCCACAGTAATGTGCATAGGAAAGGCTATACAACTTTTATTGGGGGCGAATATTTTTATATTCACCTCTTCCAGACTGATTTCTTTTGAAATTACAGTTGCTTTATAACAAATAAGTTCTATAGACGTATAACTGAATGAATATTGCACCCATTCCTCCAGTTATGGTTGCGCTCCTGAGTGTGCTTCTTATTAGAAAAAGCAGATCTGTGTTTGCAACTATAGAAATGCACAATATTCTAATGAAAACGGAGTTTTGCGTCAATTTGCCTCATGAAATTAATTTATCCAATAGCGACAAAAAAAAACTGCGCAGGAAAATGTTCAAATTATACATATTGTTTCGTAGCAAGAAGAAAAATAAAATCAAAAGTATGAAGATAAAAATGCATAAGAATTTTGACTACATTTAACATAAAATAAAAACAAACCTTTTTCTGGATTATGAGCAATATATTTTGCTTGAAATCTGAATACACTTTTTGGATTTGATCCATAGCTACCAGAGTTACCGATGATATACAAATGGTTTGTTGAAGAGCGTATTTCCATTCCTGCAGTTGCATTTTCTTTACAATATTTACCAAGTAGAGGAAATTTAATATTTGGACCATTGTAAATGTAGAGAAATGTGTCGTTGCATTGTGAGATATTTAACATGGAGAATGTCAGCGAAATGATAAATGTTTCTGCTACAGTAATTAGCCATGAACAATATTGAGAGTGTGGATCCATATAGTTTTGTGATGGTTTGTGTGAAGATATTGAACCATTTGGGCCATTGATCGAGCTACAACAATCTAAAATGTAGCAACACTATTCAATTATGAAAAAAAGTGTCTAAGTTTCAAAATTTCTTCAAACACATGCAGAACATATATAAGACAGTTAATGTCATGAGATTAAAACCTTTGTATGTGACTTTTTCACTTTCCTTTAAATTTCAGACTGTCATCTTTTTAGCAACAATAGTAATGCTTTAAGCAGGAAAATGTGGCTTTATTTTAACAACGGATCTCTATATTTACTTTTAAAAAAGATATAAGTAACAGGGAGTAAATGAATAATAGAAACAGTTACCTTTGTAATAACAATAGTAGAACTTGATGCGACCAGAACTGTTGAAAGTATCAACAAAAACATGATTTCCAGAAAAAATATCACTATTATTTTCATCCTCCGTATCGAATAGAATATATTCCATTTGACTTGTTGCCCACTTTACCATTTGACATTTGGGAGATGACAATGAATTGGATGTCAACAAGTAAAAAGGTTTGATAACTGGCAATTCAATGGAATCATACCAATTGCCATTCGTTTGACAGCAGTAATGAATGAGAGTGTCATTATCATAGACACCATCAGGTAATTGTCCTCTTTGTTTGTTGGTATTTTTATTATTTTCATCATCCCATTTCACAGAACCAGAACTCATACCATATGGACAAGCAATGCTTGACTTGTAAATACAATATGTACCTTTTAAAGGATGTGATTTAAAAACTAGATGAATATTTTGACGCTTAGTCATTATGATTCGAGCAATTTGTGCAAGTGTGAAAGAAGACCGTCAGAAGTGGTTGGTGTGGTACAAATGTTTTACTATGTTTCAACAGATGCAGTGAAGAGCACTTCAAAATTTTCCAACAGTTTTAGTAAAGTATCGTGTGGGGTGTATTGCAGCCCTTTCAGCACATCTTCCCCCTTCCGGTGGGCTTGTGAAATGTAATCCACAGATTTAAAGTTCATATAAACCTTATAGGATTTTAGCACAGTTTAAAAGAGCAGTTCTTGAAAACTACAAGTTTAAAAAAGATAAATGAATTGAAATCAAAACTTTCTTCGCAATTATGGTTTAAAAGTCTAGATTTTTTCTACATTTATTTCCCAATGGGGTCTAGTATCAAGTACATGTTGTGACGTCATGTAAGGATTAAAGTCGCGTAGTCTCTATTCAAAACAAGTTATTTGCTTTTTAAAATAATCAATATTTTGGCGAGTTTTACGTCGTTTTTTTCGAAATGTCCTCATCTGTGTCGGAAACATGTTCAGATTCATCAGAAAATGCAAATTATGATATAGAGTTGGAGGGCAGTGTTTTACCGGTGTCTGTCCTTGCAAATTGGTAAAGCGCCTTGCGAATACATGGGCATTTGGCATGATGTGACAGTGGTAAAGAAAATAGCTTGTTAAATTAATATAATGTTCAGGAAGCGATTACTTACATGACGTCACCCAACCGTGTAGGTCCTGTCCCTTCGCGGTAAAACCGAGCGCTTAAAATGGTATATTTTGGCAACTTTGACAGACTGTACAGCGCAAAATATTTGTCCAATTACATCAAAATTTTGGAGTATGGCTTTTGACACCACGTACATTGGATAGTGTAAAAACCACGTAAGGTTTATATGCACTTTAATTACAACTTTAAATTCCAAACTCTAAATAATAAACGTTTGGAATATTAAGTAAGTAGTACTAGCAGTAAGATTTTTTTGTTTCGTAAGATTTGTAAAAGTAGTAATATTGGTCATTAATGACAGCAAAGCCATTAGCATTATGATTTAGTCACGATTAAAGGTTTCACAAATGCCACAGGATAGTTTTATTACTTGCAAGTACGGTAAATTGTTTCATGTCAATGTTCGATAACTGTCATGCAGTAATAGATTAAATTTAAAATCACAATTTTGAGAGGAATTTTACAGTGGCAAATTATATTTTAGCTTGTTATTCATTTTAAACAACATTGACGGCAATATGAAAAGAGCCACAAACCTTTAGGCCAAGATTTTGCTTCTTTATCCATTTGGTCCAACATACAAAATGCTTGCGTAATATCTACTCCAGATTTTCCTGTTGAAAAAGTAACAGCCATGTGGTTTCCAAATGACGCCATTGATCTTTCACCTCCATCCTGCATATCTTGGAACCTCCATCCCTCACGCCATCTACTTTCCCCATCACCAGGACATCCTGTTTTAGCCTTAGGTAAACCAAAATTACCAGTTGGCCATTGATTGTCTGTGAAAGAAAAACAACTCCAGAGATTTACTTCACTCTCAATTGAGGTAATGCCATAAAAGTGATTTCAAATTGTCGATTTATATAACTAAAGCATTTTGTTTTCAACTGGAAACAGTGTTTTAATGATACGTGATGCAAGTTACAAAAGTTATATACTAGAAAATAAAGAAAAGCAACGATTTAAACTAAACAAATATACATATTAACTATAAAACGACAAACGTTAAGCAAACGTACTTTAATTTGTGACAGACAATAAAGTTAATGAAAGAGCGTGAGTGTTTTAAGACAAAGCAATAACTGCCATTTTAGGCCGTAATTTATACATTTCATTTCATGGATGCATGAAGTTAATCGCAGCACATGTATTTAAGTTAATCACAAGATACAAGTTGAGGTTTACAGTTATTTTCGGCATTCAGACATAGATGCTCATTAATGTCATGAAACAAATATGTTAAAAATGAAATTGAAGCAGTTCTTTAACAACGTGATGCCAGTAAAAAGAATATATTTGAATATACAATAAAAATGTAGAATCATACGTTACAGTACCAACGTTAGTAAAGCTCCAAGAGTCAAACCATGATGTTAGAAGGACAAGGATTACATATCTACGACAAGACATTATGACAAATCTCAAAGTCACTTACATCACAGACATTTGCGATTTGCTTTTATTGAGAACATATATGGTAATACACAAATGACGAAAGTTTCATGATGAAAATAATCACATAAAAGAAAAGTGATCTGTTGAAGAAATAAACGTTTTGTTAATGAAGCTTGGGATTAGTTTATCAAATTAACACAGACCATAATGCATAAATTTAAGTACAATAAGCTTAGTTTTCACTTGCAACACAAGCACGTGCGATAAAAAGAAACAAAGCATATCTTCCAGAGGTCGAAAGAAACAAAAGGTTAAAGGATTTTTTTAATTTGTTTTTGTTCTATTGGTCGCTTCATTGCATTCTTTTGAATTTCTTTTTTTTTGTTTGTCCTTATTCTTATGTCGCTAGTGAAAACCAGGCTTAACAAGCAACATTTCTTCACAATGTAATATCTTGTTGAATATGATTTGAATATGGTTACCCACGTTTTTTTTGCGCGAGGAGATTTTTATTTGTACAGAAACAACCCTATTAATTCCCTTACGACAGCAGCCAAACCATGATTGCAAAAAACAATCGTCTCCTGTGATTGGAAATCATCTTCTTTTGAGTAACAATCGCGTTTGAACGGATTCCTATTCAGATGATAATCTTAGAATTGCAAAGAATTTTTCATGGCAATCCCTCTTTGGAATAATGTTATTTCATGTGACATCATCATCAGGCACCGTTTATACTATACCGGATTGCTATCATGGCAGGTTGAATATTCTTTGTATTAAAAGGCAGTGAAACTGTCCAACGTCAGAAACACAATCAAATAGACTAAATCTATCAGCTTAATAAGCTTTCACTCCGAAAAGTTAACCCTTTAAAGTAAATGAAGATGTCGTGACCAGCGAATCCGGTATAGTGTAAACGCAACCTTAGTCATGTTGTTGGTTTACAACTAATACTCAACAAAGTGTGAAATCAACAGAGATTCTTCTCACTGCAAAGGTTTTTTCCCAATATTGCTGTGTGGAGTAAAAACGTTTCAAAAGCAGCAGAATATGAATAGTTAGTAAGTAGATGGGTAGGAAATTGTACTTACGTATGTATATTTTAAAATCGCCATAACAAATTATTTTAATAGAATCTATTTAAATCATATTACAATAGACACTTTTTGATGCTGCTGTTAAGAAACAAAGACTGAAAGCTTACAAGCAATATCTCAACAGTCATAAGTGATTAAAATGACACACTACGTTAATGCAAAAGATCGTCAGATACAAACACTCTACAAAAAGATCAAGCTAAGATGTGAAATTATTAAGTCAATGAGAATTGCAGCCAGCACCTTCACATCACGAATAAGACAGCTTAATTTTGTGTACTAATGTATATAACCTCATGGATTAACATCTTTGTTTTTGTTAACGCACCTTTAAGAAAATTGGTCATTAAAGATAGGTGGCTCTTAGAACCTTTCTATCGATAGTACAAAAGTAAAACAACATATTTGTCGCTGGTTTTGACCGATCCCATTACTTAAACATGCAGTATTAGTAAACAAGCTATCCTGAATGATTTACTATTAGCTATATCAAAATACATAGTTATTTATCACAATATACAGATGTTTCAAAGAATTTACGTGTAAATATAGTCAAGAAATATGGAATTGCAGATCTAAAACGATAGTGAAAGAAAATATTTAGAGAAACAAATATTCATTTTGGAAAAACATAAAACGTGCAGAAATAGAAGACTTTCCTCCAACTAAGCAAAACAGACTTAGCTATAATAATAATAAACTTTGCTCATCCTAGAACAGTAAAACTTTACAAAACATAGCAGCATACTGTAATTCATGATCATATTTGACAAGATAAATTAGAGTCTAATTTTGTAGAACATGCATATAGTGCCGAAATTAACAATCTTCTGCCTTCTTTACTTAAACGAAATGGAAAGTATTTTCGTTTTTCTTCACTTGTAAAATATCTTATCTTGATAATACATCAACAAAATATTAAGCTATCTATTTAAGGCAGTCTACAACTTAAATAAGTTGCCTTTAAACAGATACAAGAAAATATTTTGGAAAAATTTCTCAAGGACAATTTTTTTCAATCTTATCGTAACATAAACATTGTACCATATCATGCATCCTTTTTATTTTATTCAGCATATACTTTTGTTTGTTAACTAAATACTTAGTGTTGAGTTTTGACTATCTCGGGTATATTGATGTCGTCATCTTCTTTTTTGGAACTACTGTCATCTTTAAGTTACAATGAGGTTACTGCATCTCGGTGTAGGTAGTACCTACCTGCGGAGGTAGGTGCTTCTCTATTACCTTCCTCAAGGCTAACTAGCCTCTCACGACCTAGTTTAGGATTAAGAGATTAGTTTGAAGTCAAACGATAAGAGTGAATAAATAAAAGACAAGTTTCAGGACAAATAAATTTTTACAATATATTTATACTCGTTAAAACATTAAAACCAAATCATTTGAGCATCAAGTCTTCACTTAACACATTAAATACTATTTGACAATTGGTTGCACCGCATCGTTAAAGGAATTTAATATTCAAACTGATACCCTCCCCAAAATTACTTTACATGTTCCTACATGAAATAGACCTCATTTATTAACATGGTCAGTGAATAAAATAAATGCTTGTAATTTACAGGTGAAAACCGTGAAAATAATGTAAAACAGACAGTAAAACAAAATAAGTATGTCTTACGAGTTTGTTTCAAGTGGCAAAGAGCACCAACTAATATGATAAGTATAAACGTAGCTGCAGTGACTCCAACTGTGATGCCGGTAATTTCGGTTGAAAAGTTGGGCGACTTTTTTTCTGGAAAAGATAAAGTGAAATCTGTAATGTTTTTGCTTGCAACATATTTTCATAAGTGGAAATTCATACTATTCATACTATTCATACTATTAAAATAAGACATGTAGTTTACATGCTTAATCGACAAAATCAAACAGTCACGTATGAACCCATTTGTGATATGTTCTCTTTCACTCAGGATATCTAAGGAGGAAATATCCCTCTTTAACAAAATAGATAATATCCTGGTTTGTTGAATACAATACATTTTTGTTAATAACAGTTAGTAAAGAAGCCACAGTAATGTGCATAGGAAGGGCTATACAACTTTTATTGGGGGCGAACATTTTTATATTCACGTCTTCCAGACTGATTTCTTTTGAAATTACAGTTGCTTTATAACAAATCAGTTCTATAGACGTATAACTGAATGAATATTGCACCCATTCCTCCAGTTAGGGTTAGAGCTGCGCTCCTAAGTGTGCTTATTAGAAAAAGAGTGTGCTTCTTATCTGTGTTTGCAGCTATATAAATGCACAATATTCTAATGAAAACGGAGTTTTGTATCAATTTGCCTCATGAAATTAATTTATCCAATAGCGACAAAAAAAAACTGCGCAGGAAAATGTTCAAATTATAGATATTGTTTCGTAACAAGTAGAAAAATAAAATCAAAAGTATAAAGATAAAAATGCATAAGAATTTTGACTGCATTTAACATAAAATAAAAACAAACCTTTTTCTGGATTATGAGCGATATATTTTGCTCGAAATCTGAATACGCTTTTCTGATTTGATCCATAGCTACCAGAGTTACCGATGATATACAAATGGTTTGTTGAAGAACGTATTTCCATTCCTGCAGTTGCATTTTCTTTACAATATTTACCAAGTAGAGGAAATTTAATATTTGGACCATTGTAATTGTAGAGATATGTGTCGTTGCATTGTGGGATATTTAACATGGAGAATGTCAGCGAGATGACAAATGTTTCTGCTACAGTAATTAGCCATGAACAATATTGAGATTGTGGATCCATACAGTTTTGTGATGTTTTGTCTGAATATATTGAACCATTTGTGCCATTGATCAAGCTACAACAATCTAAAATGTAGCAACACTATTCAATTATGAAAATTAAAAAAACTCTAAGCCACAATAGTTTCAAAATTTGTTCAAACATACAGTATGCTAGACATATATAAGACAGTTAATGTCACGAGATTAAAACCATTGTATGCGACTTTTTCACTTTTTTTTAATTTCATTTCGTCACCTTCGTAGCAACAATAGTAATGCTTGAAGCTGGGAAATGTGACTCTATTTTAACAACGGATCTCTATATTTACTTTTAAAAAAGATATATGTAACAGGGAGTAAATGAATAATAGAGACAGTTACCTTTGTAATAGCAATAGTAGAGCTTGATGCGACCAGAACTGTTGAAAGTATCAACAAAAACATGATTTCCAGAAAAAATATCACTATTATTTTCATCCTCCGTATCGAATAGAATATATTCCATTTGACTTGTTGCCCACTTTACCATTTGACATTTGGGAGATGACAATGAATTGGATGTCAACAAGTAAAAAGGTTTAATAACTGGTAATTCAATGGAATCATACCAATTGCCATTCGTTTGATAGCAGTAATGAATGAGAGTGTCATTATCATAGACACCATCAGGTAATTGTCCTCTTTGTTTGTTGGTATTTTTATTATTTTCATCATCCCATTTCACAGAACCAGAACTCATACCATATGGACAAGCAATGCTTGACTTGTAAATACAATATGTACCTTTTAAAGGATGTGATTTAAAAACAAGATGAATATTTTGACGTTTGGTCATTATGATTCATGCAATTTGTTCAAAATGTGTTCAACTGTGAAAGAAGACCGTCAGAAGCGGTTAGGGGGTTATCTAAGTATGTTAGTACGTTTCAACAGACGAAATGAAGAACATTTTAAAACTTTCAAAAAATTTTAGTAAATTATTGTGTGGGGTGTATTGTAGCCTTCTCAGAACCACTTCCCGCTTTTGATGGGCTTGTGAAATGTGATCCACAGAGTTAATTACAAATTTAAATTCCAAACTCTAAATAATGAAAGTTTGGAAAAGTAAGTCAAGTACTATAAGTAGTAAGATTTTTTAAGTTGTAAGATTTATACGAGTAGTAAGATTGGTCAATGACAGCAAGGCCATCAACATTAAGATTTAATCACAATTAAAGGTTTCAAGAATACCAAAGGATAGCTTTTTTTACTTGCAAGTATGGTAAATTGTTTCATGTCGATGCAGTAAAAGATTAAAATTCACAATTTTGGGAGGAATTTTACTCTGAAAAAATACATGCTAACTTGTTACTCATTTTAAACAACAAAGACAAGAATATAAAAAAAGCCACAGACCTTTAGGCCAAGATTTTGTTTCTTTGTTATTTTGGTCCAACAAACAAAATGCTCGTGTAATATCTACTCCAGATTTTCCTGTTAAAAAGGTAACAGCCATGTGGTTTCCAATTGACACCATTGATCTTTCACCTCCATCTTGCATATCTTGGAACCTCCATCCCTCACGCCATCCCCTTTTCCAATCACCAGGACATCCTGTTGTAGCCTTAGGTAGACCAAAGTTCCCTCTTGGCCATTGATTGTCTGTAAAAGAAAAACAACTCCAGTGATTACTTCACTTTCCAATAAGGTTGATGCCGCGGAAGTGATTACAAGTTGTCGATTTATATAACTAAAACATTTTGTTTTCAACTGGAAACAGTTTTTGAATCATATGTGATGCAAATTAAAAAAGGTTTTGTGTTAGAAAATAAAGAAAGACAACGATTTAAACTAAAAGAATATACATATTAACGGTGAAACGACAAAAGTTTAACAAAACTACTTCGATTTGTGACAAACGATAAAGTGAATGAAAGAGCGTGAGTGTTTTAAGACAGAGCATTAACTGTCGTTTTTATATTTTTAATGTCAATGAGGAAAGAAGTTAATCGCAGTACAAAGATTTAAGTTAGTCACAAGATACAAGTTGAAGCTTACAGCTAGTTTTGGGATGAAAATATAGATGCTCATTAATGTCATGAAATAAATATGTTAGACATGAAATTGAAGCAGTTCTTTAACAACGTGATGCCAGTCAAGAGAATATATTCGCATATACAATACAAATGTAGAATGATACGTTACAGTACCAATGTTAGTAAAGCTCCAAAAGTCAAACCATGATGTTAGAAGCACAAGGATTACATATCTACGATAAGACTTCATGACAAATCTCAAAGAAGAAACAAGCTATGTGTCACAGACATTTGCGATTTGCTTTTATGGAGAAAATATATGGTAACACACAAATGACGAAAGTTTAAATAATGAAAATATTCACATAAAAGAATAGTTATCAGTTAAAGACATAGATTTTTTGTTAATAAAGCTTGGGATTAGTTTATCAAATAAACATGGACCCATAATTCACAACTAAGTACAATAAAGCTTAGTTTTCACTTGCAACACAAGCACAAGCGATAAAAAGAAACAAAGCAAATTTTCCACAGTTTAAAAGAAGCAAAAGGTTAAAGGATTTTTTTTACTTTGTTTTTGTTCTATCGGTCGCTTCATTGGATTCTTTTGAATTTGTTTAGTCTTTGTTTGTCCTTTTTCTTATGCCGCTAGTAGTGAAAACCAGGCTTAATGAGCGACATTTCTTTACAATCTAATATCTTGTCAACTGAACACAGGAATCATCGCAATGAGTGTTACTCAAAACTTTGAAATTCGTTTTGTGTCATATTTAACTGTAGCACCGGTAGCATTTTTTATTTAGTGCGCAAGCACAGCTTAAACTGGCTCTAGTTTAGCTTTTCAAATATTTTGGTGTGCAAGCTATGTCATAGCCGCCATTTTGGATGAGTTTAACAAAGAATTTTCCTTATTTGCAATGCAAATTTCATCCAACATGGCGAGAATTCCGTTATTTTCTTACTCCTAGGCAGTGATACACATAAAGACTGGATAACGCAACCTAATTCTAGTGCCTAGAAAATTTTGAAGCCAATTTTTGACAGCGGGGGCCATATTGGACTGTCCACTTCTAGTATATATTTTATAATGAATTTTTCTTGAAATACACGTTTTTGGTTTTTTCTTCTTTCAAAATTATGCCAAATTATTTATTATGATATTTTAACAACAGGAGAAGGTTTCTATATGAACTTTAGCGAACTTGAATTTTTGCCCAAAACCGTTCTCTTATAGTCATAATATTTATTCTCATCCAGCTTATCAAACAGAATGCATTCCATTTGACTTGTTGCCCATTTTACCATTTGACAATTGGCGGATGACAATAAATTGGATGTCAACAAATAAAAAGGTTTGATAACTGGCAATTCAATGGAGTCATACCAGTTACCATTTGTTTGACAGCAATAATTAATAGTAGTGTCTTCATCATAGGTGCCAAAAGGTAAATATCCTCCTTGACCATCATCCTTTCTTGAACATCACCTTCATCATCCCATTTTACAGAACCACAACTCATGCCATTTGGACAAGCATCACTAGACTTTTAAACACAATATGCACCTTCCAATGCAAACGTTAACGTGAGATTAATACATGTTTGTAGTTGTAGATCGTCCAAGTTAGTAGAGATCTGAGAAAGACTGTTTGTATAGATGTTGACTGACGTTTCGACAATCTTAGCGGCTGTCATCTTCAGAGTCAATTATTTGTAAGATTGATACTTTATAAATTTTTAGTGGTCAGGATTTTTGGGGAAAATGTGGGAAAATTTGGCGCTGTGCTCGTAACAAAAAAATAATCAATTTCGGTATTTAGTTTGTGGCGTAGTCAGATAAGATAAATATGAGATCATTTGAGAAATTTGATTTAAAACCATAAAGTCAATGTATTGGTTCTATGGAGAGAGATGACACATCTTCATAACTCATTGCGCATGCTAGAAATTCGACGGCCGCCATTACTCTGGCAAGTACTGGCTAAGGAATTTGTTTATAATTGTACTGTGCAAGAACATTAATTTACCCAATGTGGAGGTTTACTTTTGAAATCTGCGTTCTAATTATCAGAACAACAAATTACAATGCAATACTTCCAATTTGTCTTTAAAAGAGCGATTTTCGTACAAAAATATTCCATTGTACTGTTTAATTTATAGTATCCAGCAACCGCAGGACTTGCCAGAGTAATGGCGGATCTTTTGTAAGCGCATAAAAAATCTGGGACACAATGCACCCCTTGGTTGGCCTTCTGTTCATTTCCTATTCTGTGATTCAGAGCCCTCTATATGTTAGACATATAGAGGGCTCTGATAACAACGCTTTCTAGAATGCTTGTGCGAACTGAGAGTGTCTTAAGAATAACAACATTTACAACATTGTCATGATAAGACCGCTGACGCATGAAGTTCAGCTAAACAAAATCCCAAGTGTTTACAACTTAAATTTAACAATGCATTACAAACACGTATAAGCCTAAAACCATTCCGTTCTATGTATTTATTGTATTGATTGATACATTTGAATTTCAATAAAATTTAAAATCACACATGATTGACTGAAATCTGTAATTTAAAAACAATATATGGAAATTCTGTTTTGGTGAAATCAATAACAAAACATTCATTTCAAATGTTTTCTTCTCTTAGACTTTTTAATTTACGCAACGTCAATGATTACGTCAATAATGTGTCTCAAATGCATTATGGAACCTTTCTTTGGTAAACGTATTTACCTTCCTATACGTATTTCGTGTTTATACATTATCAAATAATTAAGGCCTGCTTCAAACGTCGAACTTTACATGCACCGAACGCATTAAAGAAAAAAGAAAATGAGATAAACTTCCTCATTATCTTTGGTTTTAAATGCGTTTGGTGCATGTAAAGTTCGACGTTTGAACTCGGCTTAACACAAACATTCATTTGTTAAGAGACGCCTTGTTGAATAACTTGAATTAAACCCTACATCGTTTATTATGTAATTCATATATAATGTGAATATTTTCACTTGTTATCGTTGTACTTACTCTTCAATAATTTAGAATCCATTACTTTAGATATCTAACTACTGCGTGTCAAAGTGACGCAAGGACGCCATTTTGAAAGGTGGCAAAAAGAAAAACTGAAAATGAAAAGTAAGCTGAAAGATGGTTAAAAACACAATGCTCTCATACGTTTTAAAAACTAAACCCAGACTATCAACTTTGTAAATGAATATCAACAGAGGAAAAGCAGATATTAATCATAAATATCGTCGGTTTTGCCACCTTTGAAGATGACGGCTTACCTCACTCGTAACTAAAGAATATTGGAGTAGTTATATATCTAGTGGACTGGGTTCTAGGTCATTGTTACTTATTACTTGCTCAGCAATTCTTGACTTGAAATTCAGCCATGTTGGTGGTCTGATACAAAAGAATATTTTGTCAGTGTTATTGTTGGCAGCAGTTGACGAGGGCGTGCAACATTGTTTGGTAGATCTCAAAAGAATGGTTGCAAGTCAAGAATAAATCATTAATATTTTTTTTACATTCCAAATGTTATTCCATCCTTATGAATAATTTAACTGTCAAATTTACTTTACCAAATCATCCTTGATAGTTCATGATCATACAGAATATACTTCAATTTGTTGTTAATGATAACATTCAAATTGTGGTGGTTGACTTCTCAAGTAGATCAATACCCTCATCTTTTATTTTAGAGCTGTTATTTGGCAACATTTGTTCGTTATAATTTTCAGTGCCGGGTACGAGTTTTTGTTGACGAATCAAGGGTTGATAATGTGAATCAATTACTGCAACATATTCCAATTTCTCTGTTGGTAGTTTTGACTCATCTTCGTCATCTTCATTCTGTGTTGGAAGCTTGGGGAGAGGAACGTTCTCTTTATGAGGGATTTCATAACGCCCATCTTTACTAATAGTTAGAGGACTGTTGTCTACTACATCGGATAGCGCTTCGTATATGTGATCTCTATCGTCATCTTCAACTTTTGTCTCAAGTTCAACTTCTTCATGTTGTTCTTTTTCTAGAAAAATGATTAGTTTGGAGTGTAACAAAAACAGTTAATGAATTAAAGACATTCTTCAAAACATAAAAAATTTTAGGAAATTCTATGTGTATTCTTCTGGACAAGTAGTCAAACCACAATAATCATTAACATTATCAAGCCCTATATGCTTAATCGACATATGATAAAAATTTTTCAAGCCTTCCAAAAATACTTCATACTGAAACTTCCACGACAAACGGATACGACTAACGGGTTCCTTCTTTACTATGTAAGAATTATACATTGTGACAAAATAAATATGTCACTTTGCTATGATTTGCAAAAGCGAAGAACAACAACAATGATAAGAACTTTAATAACAAAATCATAAACCAAAATCCTAAATCGACCAATGGTAAAAATACTTCAATCCTTTCAAAATATAATTATGAAATTAAAACTATAATTTCTATGTTTCAACACTTATCATAACCCGTAAACATAACCTTGTTTAAATTTTATTGTAAAAAAATGAGTATCTTACTTTGTTTTGATTTACGAAAGCAAACAACAACAACAAGAACAACAGTAACAATCACAAAAAAAACGACCGCGGATACTCCGGCAATAACACCTGCGATATTTGACTCATCAGATGAAGACTTTGGTGAAGGTGGCGGTTCTGCAGAATATAATGAAGAGTACGTTGTAATATTCAATACATGTCAACCATGATTTTGTTGATGACATCATTGTAGTGATGTGGGTCAATGTTATTGCTGTGACGAAAAATTTTATCTGGACATGCGCAATGGATTCATCTTTTGTAAATTGTAATAACGTCAGTTTGCAATACTTAACAAAATTTAAGACAATGAAGTCAACTATATACATTTTAGCATTCCTGGCGACAAAGGTAACCAACAAAACTGTCAGTTGGTTATGTTATAGTTTCAGAACTAGCGATGAAGTGATGATGGCAGTCTAATATCTGAAAGAATCGCAGAAACTCGCAGTTTGCAGTTACTATATCAAGCTAGGGCGGCGGACTAGTATCCCGAATGTGCGAGTTCAAATCTCGTCCAAGTCACATGTTTTTCATTTGCATATAAAAACCGTGTTAGGAATAATATTATGAATATCAGTTGTTGACATCAGCAGATTTAAAGGCAATACTATCTGAATACACTAAAAGGTTATGTGCGGCTATATTCTAAAGTAAGGAAACAATTTCGCATGTAAAAAAATTAAATAAACTTCTGAAGCAACACATTAGCACAGATAACTCAAAACCGCTTTGTTTTCACTTAAATTATGATCAAGCAAAACAACGTAATTAACGGTAGACCATTGTTCACATTATATGAAATGAGTTCACATTATATGAACGTTTCACGTTCAATGAAACTTTCAGTGCTTGGAACGTTTCATTTATTATATATTATATCAGGTACAAACCTATAGCTTTGTAGTGTGCACGAAAAGAAAACACACTTTTTGGATGAGAGCCATAGCTACCAGAGTCACCAACAATAAACAAATGGTTTGTTGAAGAAAGTATTTCCATTCCTGCCGTTGCATTTTTTCCACAATATTTACCAAGTAAAGGAGAGGTATCATTTGGACCATTGTAAATGTAGAGAAATGTATCATTGCACTGTGGAATATTTAATATCAAGAATTTCAGTGAGATGACAAATGTTTCTGGTACAGTAATCAACCATGAACAATGTTGAGAGTGTGGATCCGAAACGTTTTGTGCAGGGTCGTGGGAAGATATAGAACCATTGGGACCGCTGACTGAACCACGACAATCTTAATTGTAAAAAAGAATGCAAAATGGAAAATTAAAGAGAAATATTATTTTGGACGTGGACCATTTAAAAAACTTGTAGCTGCAACAGGACATTCGGGACATTGTTTGATATTTTTAAAAAATACTAGGTAAGACCTGGAATCGCATGCAAAGTACTTATTTAAGAAGTTATTCATCACATTAAAATTAGTAAAAGCACCGATGCGTTTCACATATACTGACCTTTGTAGTAACAATAATAAAGTTTGATGCGACCAGAAATGTCCGACGTCTTAAACACATGTGCTTCAACAAATTCATCGATATTTTCGTCATCTTCCGTATTAAATAATATATATTCCATTTGACTAGTTGCCCATTTCACAATTTGACACTTTGGGGATGACAATGAATTGGAGGTCAACAAATAAAAAGGTTTAATAACTGGCAGTTCAATGGAATCATACCAGTTGCCATTTGTTTGACAGCAATAATGAATAACAGTGTTATCATCATATGTGCCGTAAGGTAATTGTTTTCTATAATCATTATCATGTTTTCGCCAGTCATCTTCATCGTCCCATTTTACAGAGCCAGAACTCATACCTTTTAAACAAGTACGTCTCGACTTATCATTGGGGCGTGATTCTCCTCCTAGGCTATTTTTATTGTCTGTGTCTTCATCGTCAAATTTTACATATCCAGAATTCAGACCTTGAGGACAAGTGTTGCCCGACTTGTAAAGACAGTACGAACCTGTCAAAAAAATGTACAAAAAATTATAAGACTTTCCAGATTTTTCTATTTTTTTATAATTGTAGTAGTTTCAATTTGGACGTATGTAATTTAAAATGTATTTTTATTAGGCAAATATTACTTCCGCTGACTCAATGCGTTTTGGGCTTGGAAATTTTTTTGACTTGAAAATTGTTTTAGCTTGGAATTTTTTTGGCTGTCGACTTATCAATTTCCCTTATTATATAGCAAGCGTCACTTCCGTTGACATTACGTGCTTTGATTGGCTGAGAACAGGGGCGGATTTAGAGTATGTCAAATCCGTCGCGCGACTGATGTTTGAAATTCAAAAATTACCTATTCATATTAATTATTCTTACTTTATTATCGCATTTACTTCGTGATAAAAATCCAGCTTTGTTTATTATTGAAAACTAATGACTAATCAATGAATATCTCGTTGGTAACCAGATCAGTTGAATTTAATTGACCTGGAATAACCGACTGATAAGCGGGGTGGCTTGTCTGGTTCGACGGATAAAGGAGTCTATGAACGCCAAAAGCGCTTATTTCGTTGGTCAATGGCCAGATCAGTGGACAGTCTGGAATGGTCTCGACTGATAATTGGGGTGGCCAGACGTATAAGGGAGTCCAATTGCTATCTTACAATTGGTTCATTTGAATTTTTGTTTTATTGTGATTGGTTTGACGGATTTCGACTGATAGCCAACTGAACTAACATACACATTTAATATAAACGACAACTTTTTTGAAAATAGACATGTTTCGACATCTTATGATGCCATCTTCAGTATGAGTGAAATAATAGGTGATACAGGGCTTATATAAAAGTAATATGATACATAAATTACAACAATAAAAAGGAAATAAGATAAATTAATGAGGAGCGTCCGAGCGTATTATAAACTAAATATTGTATTGAATTTAAAAACTTGAACATTGAGGTCAGGGTTAGTTTTGTTAATGTGGAGTGCTTCTTTGATTTTAAGGGTGAATGAGGTGTCGGCAGTGTCGATGATTTTGAAACAAGAGGGTGAATAGTTGGTTTTGCATGAGTGAGATTTAAGAAGGTGTCGGTAGATATGAGAGTTTTTGTCTGTTGTGGTATGTTCCCTGATTCTGGTGGATAAATGGCGCGAAGTTTCGCCAATGTATCGGGAATTACATCCCGCGCAATTGAATTCATATACCACCATAGATTTAATTGAATCAGGGATTGGGTCTTTAAATGAGAAAAGGTTTTTGATTTTGAATGATGTGAAAATTAGTCGAATGTCAATATCTGTACAGAAGCGTTTCATAATGTTTGTAAGTCTGCGTTGTGTGTGTCGTGAGTAATGTCCGATGTATGGTAGTTTGAAGTATAGAGTTGTTATTTTGGAATTTTCATTTGTGTTGGTTGTGAGGAGTTTCGGTGTCTAGGTTGAGGTTGTTGCTATGTTTGTTGTCGAGATATCGTTTTACGGTTCTTTTAATAAAGTGAAGTGGGAAAGAGTTTCGTAAAAGAGTGGATGTGATGTTTTTTATGTCTCGTTGAAAGCCATTGTTCGTATTGTTAAGTTTGTATGCTCTGTCGATGAGTGTGCGTATAAGTCCGGTTTTGTATGAAAGTGGTGTGAAACTAAAATAGTTCGTCAGAAGTCCTGTGTACGTTGGTTTGTGGTATGTAGATGTTGTACAGCTGTCGTGAGATTTTGTTACTAAAATGTCAAGAAATGGCAGTTGATCTTGTTGTTCAGTTTCAAAAGAAAATCTAATGTTTGCGTGCTGTGTGTTAATGTAATTATAAAACTTCATGCCTCAGTTTCGTTAGTAAAAACACAAAAAATATCGTCAACGTATTTGCGGTAAAATAGTGGTTTAGTGTCGTTGTAGTTGTTTAGCCAGTTTCGTTCATGTGAGCCCATGAAAATGTTAGCAAGTATGGGTGCCAAGGGAGAGCCCATCGCAACACCGTTCGTCTGGTCATAAAATTTTCCATTAAATAAAAAATGCGTCTGTGCTGTTGCTATTAAAAACAGTTGTGTGAGGTCTGTCCTGTTTATACTGAACCTGGGGTTGTGAGTGAATATTAAGTCGATTGCTAGGTTGATGGTTTCAGTAAGTGGTATGTTAGTAAATAGGCTTTCAACGTCGTAGGAGATGAAGAATTTGTGACAAGAAGTTGATGAGTTGAAAGATGAGAAGTCGTCGAGGAAAGTGAAAGAATCTTTAGTGGAGTGGTCATCTGGTATGAGTGGTGTTAGTAGAGACTAAGATACTTAGCTAAATTATAATTGTATGCGTTGATTGATGAAACTATCGGTCGTAGTGGAGGCGATTGTTCTGGTTCTCGTTTCTTGTGAAGTTTCGGTAAGCCATAGAAGCGTGAGGGTTGAGAACCTCTGGGGAAGATATCATTATAAACTTTGTTGCTAATAGAGTCTTTCTTTAGAAGCTTCCTTAACAGTCGTTGTAGTTTGGCTTCACGTGGTAGTGTGACGTCTTCTTTGAGTGGGGTAAACTTTGCTGTATTGTTAATGATTTTAAGGCAGGAGTTACGATACATTTGACGATCCATGATTACGACGCCATTGCCTTTGTCCGGTTTGAGTATGATAATGTTTGGATTGTTGCGAATGTTTTTAAGGATGTGATGTTTTTTGAAGTCAGCTGGTGTCGGGTGATAAGATGAGATGTACAAGTGAGCGATGTGTGCCAGCTCTGTTTTGAGATGCGTGTAGTCTTCTTGATTGCGAATGTTGTGTTTTATAGTTTGGTGGATTTTTTCGAATGTTGCCAGAATGTCGGTTGAGTTGAGTCGCAGTGGTTTAATGCTGAACCCAAGGCCATTTTTCAGGAGTTCTAGTTCTTCGTCTTTTAATTGGTGTGATGATAGATTGGTTATCGTCTCGTTGTGTGTGAATGGTAGGGTTCTGTTCCTTGTGAGATTACTTAGTTTTTTCCGATGTGTGGCAATTGTCTTTTGTAGGTATTTGGTTATGTTTTTTTCTATAGCTTTGTTTATAATATTCCAGTCGAGAGAGGATAGATTATTCTTTAAGCTTTCTGATATTTTTGTTACTTCATTCGATAACTTCCTTTGTTCGCTTTTTGATTGCGCTGCGTAATAGTCGTCTGCGTATCGCAAAGCTCACTGTCTGAATTGAATGTTTGATCTTTTCATAGTAATTTTTATAAGCATGATAGAAACTAAACTACAATCAGATGGAATTTATGGAAATCTTTTACAAATTCATATATTGACATAAATGCTGCTGTCCAAACTGTGAATTTTTTCAAGAGGGTGAAAAATTTATGGATAAATTGTAAATGCTTGGCAAAAACGATCTCGCGAGCGACATTTCAGTCATTGATGTTCAAAAGAAAGCCAACATTGTTTTGAGTTTTATCAACAGAAATTTACATCCAAAATTGTAAGTAAAGGACAAGTGAAGTGTATGCATGAATGTAATATATCAAAGTCAATTTATGCGAGTGTGTGATGCGATTTATGTCAATATGGCGTATGGTAAGCAGATTGATGCTTCTAAAATTGTTGTTGCCGAAGGACTTTTAGCTATGATTTCTTTAGTGCTTGGGGAATCGTGGCCGTTATATGGCAGCGAAATCCTACATTCCTGCAAATATATTTCAATGGACAAAAAATCTGTAGCCATAAGGCGCCATACTATTATTTACTTTATCATAAGCAAATGTTTGGGGCTTTTCAGTTTATGATCATTGATCATTCAATCATTGGACAGTTATACTACATATTGTTTACGATTTGAGAAAACTAACATTGATTACATGAGAAGCTGTTTATTATAACCTGTGATTTTGAGTCTTCTGATCCATGAAGCTTTTTATTTTGACAATTTGACTGGAATGGTATTAAACCTGAGTATTTCACATACATGAAATGTTGTCCCATGTCACATATTGTCCCCTTTTCTAACTGAACACCTCATGTAGAGATGTAAAGGTGTGTTAATCTACGGCTCATACCAGATTGTTTGCTATGAATTCCAAAGGGCTATTGATGTATGAAAAGCATTTTCTATAAAGTAAAAATGTCTTTCTATGTATGCAGATAAACCTTGAAATTTGGCAAAACAGCAAAGTATTTTTCATGATCACTAGGTAATTTTTCTGATGATCATTATAATTTCTAAACTAAATTATTTCAGATTTACATTTAAACGAGCTTTGATCATATGAAAAGATATTTATCATAACCAGTAAGCATGACACATGAACCAATTTTAACATTCATGTAATTATATAATTAAAGACATGTTGGTTACATTCTGTTTGTATTTGCAAATACAATGCTATTAGTGATTGCTATATAGCACACCTTGCACATATTTACAGAAGATAATAGTCTAGTGAAATGCCTAATAAACATTTATGGCATTAAGCTGTCCTTAACTGCAAATTTTCACTCTGATAGTTTTTGCTTAATCTTTCGCAGAAAAAAATTTTGAGTTTTTTCTCAAAAAGTGAATTTGCTGGCACTGATGTGGAGATGGGTAAAGGGTTACAATAAACTTGCATGGTTTGAAGTCTGAGCTTTTCTATATCTATGAACTGTCACTTGTACTACCAAATTTCTAACTTAACTCATTACATAGAGGTTTGAATGGGGGTCTCTAGGGGGGTCTATGCCTGACAACTTGGTAGAAATCTTTAAAGACTATATCTGTTTTTGAATAGCAGTATTGTAAAATAAATTTTACGTTCCTAGACATGCTAATGAGCCATATATTTGGCATGATAATGAGCTTAAACATTTGGCAAAACATTCAAGTATTGTTCACTTCATATTTTTTTTGAAAAAAACGTAAGCAGAATGTGTTGTTTTTACGCAAAAATGATGCCCACAAAATACATTTTGTATTGCTCTAAAACGCTGATAATGGCATTTTCAAGGCTCTGAAATACAAAATTTCTCAGGGGAGAATGCCTCAGACTCCTCAGGTGCGGAGCGCCTCCGACGTTTTATGACTGATGTTTGAAAAATCCTACATCCGCCCCTGGCTGAGAAGTATTTTTCCGGTCCGTTATTTTTCTGTGAATGGCCAGCTTCCAATACACGTAATTTTTCGACAAAACGTAAACAAATTTGTAACGCGAACAGAAAACATTATGTCATATGGTTTTTAAAACGCGCAAAGTTAAATATGAAACATGTACGATTACGGAAGTCGGAACAAAGACAACGAGAAAAGCTTTATTTCAGGTTGAATAATACCTTATAATAAAATTTTGTTAAGCTTCCCCGGTCTTCACTGAGAAATATCGATCCTCTGCCTTCTAGTACAAACCTTACCTCATGGGCTCGGTCTGTACAAAAACACCTATGTCTAACAAGTATCCCACTATTATCATACAAAATACCTAAGTGATGACACTGAAAAGTTCAACAAAAAGTCCTAGCCATTATTTCCCAAAATTTCTCAAACGAAAAAACAATAAAAAAACTTTGATTTAGCTTCTTTAACGGAAAGACGTTGGAAGCTTTATGCGAAAAATGGTTTTCTACTGTAACGAGCTCAGATTCTCATATATTGCACAGTTCTTATCTCCTTGGCAAGAAGAAAATTATAATTTCAGGAAAAAGCAGATCTTTTAAATTCCTAATTTGGTCGCTACTAAACTTTTGCACAGGCTTATGCAAACCGAGGAGACCTTTTGGAGAACTCGAGATTTAATTGATTGAGTTCAGATCGGTTTGCACAGGATAATGAAAATTCAGAAAATACAGCAGTAGACCAATCAGTGCGCACGTTTTATTATTTTTTTATTGTTGTTATGTTTTTAGCACACTCGTTTTATGGCCCTTCAGGCTAGGTCTATAAAAAATAATTTTGGTTCGATATTTATTGGTAAAGACCTCAAACAAGGTTAAAGCACTTAGTAGGTTAGAGCTTTTCTGGTGATAGGAGGTTTTAAATGATTTTGTTAAAATCTGCATTCGTTGAGCAAAGTAGAGGGAAGCATGAACAAAAACATTGTATTGCAAAACAAAAAGCAAATTGTATTACAAACGTCTTACATGAAAGGGAAGTTTGTCACTGAAGTCTGTAATAAGTGTTTTGATGATATAAATGGTAGAGGGAGAACATAAAGTAAGCTCATAGCCATGATGTATGTAGAGTATCAGTAGATGATTAATATTTACTAGTTCTAGTTGTCATCAGTACTCCTAACTTAGAGACAAAGAAAAACCAAGTTTATAAACAACAATGACACACAAAATAAATTCCGGCACTAACCTTTAGGCCATCGTTTTGCTTCTTTGTTCGTTTGCTTAAATATACAAAATTTTCGCACTATATCATAATTTGAATTCGTAATTGGAAAGGTAACATCCATATGATTTCCAAATGACGCTACTGAACGTGGATTTCCATTCTCCATGTCCTGGAACCTCCATCCCTCACGCCATCCACTTTTCCAATCACCAGGACATCCAGTTTTAGCTTTAGGTAAACCAAAGTTACCAGTCGGCCATTGATCTGTCAAACAAAACTACGAAAATGAATTGGAATTTTTTTCTACATTTATTTGCTGTAAATACTTAAAATGCATTTTTTGTGGCAGCTATATAGATCAAAATAGTTTGAAATGCTTATCCTCCATTTGTTTAATCCAAATCTAACCATACCTTCTCTCTGAGGAATTTCTATATGTTTTATCGTTATGCGCAATTTGAGCTGTTATGCATGCTTTTAAAAACTCAATCCCAATGGTACCACGTGAGCCTTGTGAACTATCATAAGCCACATGTTTTGGTACTGATGTATTGTTACTAAGCTTTATTCGCCTCCGAGCTTTATACGTGTTAAGCCAAGAAAATTTCATCTTATATCAGAAAAATCTCCTCGTGAATGATCACTCTTTGAGGAAATAGTGTGTCGTGCCCTAAGACCATTCAAATACCAAATGTGCATGTATAGAAATATGGTTCAGGGGCCGATTGCACAAAGCCTGGAGAGCGTTATCCATTGGCTGGCAAAAATTTTCAAACTTGTAAAAGGTGTTTATATTTTTCTTATGAAAAAGAAATTTTGTAATCTTCGAAACAATATTTTATTTCAATGATTGCACAGTTCAAATCGTATACTTTTCTCCTATAACAGAGACTTTATGAACGTTCAGAAAAATTTGCTACCGGGTGGATAACGCTATCCAGGCTTCGTGCATCCGGCCCCAGAGCTTTAAATATCGCAATTATACTGTTTTTGCTTCGATTGTTTTTTCTAGTATAGTTTTTGACCCATACATTTTTTTGGAAAAAAGCTATTAAAGTACTTTACAGTGAAACTGATTTAGCTTCAGACGTTATAAATTACAACTGTCATTGTTAATAAAATTTTTGAACTTGCGACGATAATTTATGGCTCGTTTTGTATTATCATAGCTCAGCTTCTAGCATTTTTTTTCAATTAATGAGGATCGCGATACCGTAGAAATGGGCCATACACTATAAATGAAGTATGAACTTTTGAACGATCAGCATGACGTTCTTTGTGATATAGCTACACTCGATGAAGCATTTTATTAATTAAAGTTAATTTTATGAATTACCCAAATCATTTTACGCCCAAAAGAACTTACAAAAAACAAACAGTCAAAGATACATTAACAATGCCATTTAAAGTAAAAACAAACCTTCAGCAAAATGATGAGCACTGTAGTGTGCACGAAACGCAAACACACTTTTCAAATGGGAGCCATAGCTACCAGAGTTACCCACAATCAACAAATGGTTTGTTGAAGAGCGTATTTCCATTCCTGCAGTTGCATTTTCTCCACAATATTCACCAAGTAAAGGCGATTTACCATTTAGACCATTGTAAATGTAGAGAAATGTGTCGTTGCATTGTGGGATATTTAACATGGAGAATGTCAGTAAGATAACAAATGTTTCTGGTACAGTAATTAGCCATGAACAATATTGAGAGTGTGGTTCCATGTCTGCTTTTGCAGTTTGATGCGATGAAATTGAGCCGCTGAGACCAGAAATAGAAACACGACAGTCTAAAATATAGAGAGTTTTGTGAAACATTCTTTTTGAAATTAAAAATAAATAATTAAACTTTTTACAACCCATACCATACAGCCATTTTACAAATCATCATGAGGAATAATTCAAACAATAGATCTCTATTTTAGTGCTCTTCCACGCAAAATTTGTTCAACAAAAGATTAAAGGATATTTAAAGACCTTTGTAGTAACAATAGTATAAATTGACGAGACCAGAACTGCCAGAAGTGTCGAAGAACACACAATCTCCAGCATAATAATCGAGATTCCTAGTGTTTTCCGTATTAAATGAAATATATTCCATTTGACTTGTTGCCCACTTTACCATTTGACATTTGGGGGATGACAATGAATTGGATGTCAACAAATAAAAAGGTTTGATAACTGGCAATTCAATGGAATCATACCAGTTTCCATTTGTTCGACAGCAATATGTAATAATAGTGTCTATATCATATGTTCCGTCAGGTAAGTATCCTCCGTGTTTATTTATATTGCCGTTGTTTTCGTCGTCCCACCTCACAAAGCCATGACTCATACCATTCGGACAAATTGTACCTCGTGACTTGTAAATACAATACGTACCTTTAAAAAACATAAAAAATATTTTTAAGAAAATGTTATTACTTTGGAAGTCATTTGTCAAGATACTATTGTACATGTTTGTAAATAAATTATGATATAAAGAGGAAAGCATCACTAAAATATTCATTTCCGGTTTTTGAACAATTATCAAAAACGACAATGAATGGCCTAATAATGTTCACCAACTCATCATAGCACACCAAATTATGTCCATTCATGTCGTATATAGAGATCGTTTGTGTTGACAACTCTCCATAGTCCATTGCTCAGAGACAAACAAAAAGCTATTTTAAGCAACCATAACAAAAAATATATATACAAACAGCCACAAACCCTTAGGCCATGGTGATGTTTCTTTGTTTGTTCGATTCAACATACAAAATGTTCGATTGACATTTTCACCCGATGCTCTGTCTAGAATGGTTACATCCATGTGGTTTTCAAATGACGCTGTTGAGGGTTCTTTCTCATCTTCCATATCCTGGAACCTCCATCCCTCTCGCCATCCGCTTTTCCAATCACCTGGACATCCCGTTTTAGCTTTAAGTAATCCAAAGTCACCACTTGGCCACTGATCGTTCTCTGTAAAGCAAAACTACTAAGATGAATTGGAATTTGTATTACCAGTTTACAGCTTTACATGGTATATCATACGTATATGCTAATTCAATAGTTGCTCTGGAACAAAATCATTTCAAAATCATTATCATCCTTTTGCCTAATCCAAATTATAACTCCATTCTCAATTTCATCAATTTCTATGTT
Source organism: Xenia sp. Carnegie-2017 (assembly GCF_021976095.1). Classification (NCBI taxonomy): domain Eukaryota; kingdom Metazoa; phylum Cnidaria; class Anthozoa; order Malacalcyonacea; family Xeniidae; genus Xenia; species Xenia sp. Carnegie-2017. The sequence goes on from NW_025813402.1 coordinate 6,970,984, forward strand.
CTTTCACAGTTAAATCTGCTATGCAGTTTTTGAATATTCAACAATAAAGCTACATTTTTTACTTTCATATAAGTAAGAAATTAATCACAATATTAAAAATTGCGTCAGTTTTAGCCTGCCAACCACTCACGAAGACCAGGCGTGTTAACGTGAACAACGTAGGTATAGTGATTTAAAACGGCGCTATTATGTAACTTGTTTTTATTATAATTGACCCAGTATATTTTAGAGTGAATTTTCACCTTTTACGAGGACAATCTATTATAGTGAATCACCAATTTTTAAGGAAATATTTTGTCCAACCCCAATATTAGTGACCTTAAGATTTGACGACGCGCTCATCTACAACGCGAGCGGAAATGAATTTTAAACCAATGCGCACGTGCGTGCGTCGTGGAGTTTTGTCGTGCTTCTACTACGCGGCGTCTTTGCTTAATCCCACGTCGTCCTAGATCGAAGGTGGAATTTTTCACAAAAAAAGGTTTTAAAGTAAGTATTCAGCTTTTAATTCACCATTTACAATTGTCTGTGGAGTCTGGTATGTAATTGATGTGTTGATATTTATCTGCGAGTAAAATATGTTTACATTTTTGCTTTTAGCAAGGCAAGAAAATGGCAGAACAGTTTTCATCATCATCAAGTGATTGCTCATCAATTCTTCTTCGTTTATCAAAGCGGCGTCATACGCAACAGCTATAGCATTTCTTGTTTTTTTGAAGGAGGCCATTTTTTTGAAAGTATAGGTAGTGAACTCACAAGTCCGCGTCGTTAAGGAAATCTATTCTTAATGACTTAACTTACAATGACACGCGAACGCATTCGCACCAGGACATGCGCGCCAAGCTCGCGTCGTTGTAACGCGCGTCGTGAAATCTTAAGGTCCCTATTTAAACGCAAGCAACTTTGTCCTCGCAAAAATGTTTTCGGGAGCCACTGAATATTTTAATAAAATACATAGCAACAGTAACTCCAAATAACGTAAGCACGTAAATCCAAATAATATAAGCATATAACTCCAGATAGCGTAAGCACAAAAAAATTCGCAAATTTAACGCTAAAAAAATTCACCCTAAATGCTGATCAAACCCAAATCAGTCCTGGTAACAGCAGTGATGACCAAACAGGCAAAGTCCGTCAGGTTTTTATCCGACCTTAATGCATAGTTAAACGTGGAACGGATATCCTACACCAATTTAAACTAAAACTCTCTACATTGTTGAAAAACCGGTTAAATTCATTGTTTTTGGATACTAACACAAAAGGCTACTTGCAATCATACAAAGACAAAACACCCAAAGAATTTCAAAGTTTAGCAGTATACAAATTTTCATGTCCAGGCTGCACCAAAATACACATGGGTAAGACAGAAAGATTCCTCTACACAAGACTACACGAGTATGTTATTACAGAAAACGAATGAGCAATTTGACTTAACTCTCTTCCTCCTGAGCAACTGTCTCATCATTGGTCAAACCTTCCATTCAAAGAAGCAATTGCTATCTGTAGGCAGAAACTGTAACTTAATCATGGCACTAAAGCTGTAAAATAATCATTCCTAATGAAGAAATAAAGTCGAAACGATGAATCAAAATCCTTACGATATTTGGAGTTACCGTTGCCATATATGCATTTGTCATCATCTCATTTGATGATTTTATAAGCATGCACATATGCACATGAGATAGCCTGATTCTAATAACTTTATAAAAGCTTTTGAATTTTTGGCGCGTTTGTAGCATTGATAACAAATTTTACGACAACTTTAGTCCAGTTGTACTCAAAATACTTTGGAGGTTAAGTAATTATTGTGAATGAGGTTTTGAAATTCACCCGGTGAAGTCCGCTATTATTACATGAAGTTTACTGCTGTTTTTGTTAGGTTGAAAACCCTATCTAGCCCAGATAAAACTTTCTTCTTGTAATTACAAATTTAGAGTATATCGGTCGTTACGACAGGCTGAAAGGAAAATTACTATTTTACTGAAACAGGGCAAAAAATCATATAAGGACTTCTAAAGATAAGTTAATTCAAAATAAAACCGCATGCAAACCTTGAGTCAAACATTTAGCATTATACTGTGCTTGAAATCTAAACACACTTCTTGAATAAGATTCATTGCTCCCACAGTTACCAACGATAAACAACTGGTTTGTCGAAGAAAGTATTTTCACTTGTGCAGTGGCGTTTTCTCCACAATATTTACCAAGTAGACGAGAGGTATCAATTAGACCATCGTAAATAGTGAGAAATTTATCGTTGCATTGTGGGATGTTTAATATCGAGAATTTGAGTAAAATGACAAATGTTTCTGGTGCAGTAATCAACCATGAACAATATTGAGAGTGTAGTTTGGTGTCGTTTGGCGTTCGATCATGTGAAGATATTGAACCACTAAGAGCAGTGTATAATCTGCGATAACCTGAAGTAAAAAGCAATTTCAAAGATAAAAACAATAAAAAGCATTTTACAAATAATCTTGCACAATCACTTGAATGTTTGTATTAGAAAGTTTAAATGACGATTTAGCAAAGGAAGTAGCAATAATTATCAGTTTTCCATTGTTTGCAAGCTTAATTTGTAATGAACTTCTAAATTTATTCTTAATCAATAAAAGTTACAGCTAATGGAAAGAGACGTTGTCAATATAACAAATGATAACAACAAACCTAAAACTTGAGCTTTGTATTGTGCACGAAAAGCAAACACACTTTTCGGATATGACCCATAGCTACCAGAGTTACTCAAGATAAACAAATGGTTTGTTGAAGAACGTATTTTTATTCCTGCACTTGCATTTGCTCCACAATATTTACCAAGTATAGAAGAGGTATCATTTGGACCATCGTAAATATTGAGAAATGTATCCTTGCATTGTGGGACATTAAGTATTGAGAATTTCAGGGAGATGACAAATGTTTCTGCTACAGTGATCAACCATGAACAATATTGAGAGTGTGGATGCATATTATTTCTGGCTGTCTGATGCAATGAAATTGAACCACTGAGACCAGTGACAGAAACACGACAGTCTAAAAATTGGTTTACAGAGACAAAATTACACATATCCTTCTTGAAGGTGTAAAAAATATATGGTCATCATACAATCATTACGGGATAATTTTGACAACAGGAAATTTTATATTTGTGCATTCTTCAGGTTTTGTAAAACAAGAAATAAAAAAAAATAGAGACCGTTACCTTTGTAATAACAATAGTAGAATTTTTTGCGACCAGAACTATCAGAAGTATCAACAAAAACATGATTTCCAGAAAGATTATCACTATTGTTGTCATCCTCCGTATCAAATAAAATATACTCCATTTGACTTGTTGCCCATTTTACCATTTGACATTTGGGAGATGACAATGAATTGGATGTCAACAAGTAAAAAGGTTTGATAACTGGCAATTCAATGGAATCATACCAGTTTCCATTTGTTTGACAGCAATAATTAATAGTAGTGTCTTTATCATAGATGCCATCAGGTAGTCGACCTTTTCGTACATTGACATTATTAGTATTTTCATTGTCCCATTTAACAGTGCCATTTGAACTCATACCATTAGGACAAGCATTACTTGACTTGTAAACACAATATGTACCTTTTAAAAAAACGTTAATGTATGATTTACACTTTATAAATTTCAGTAGTCAGTTATCTTTAACTGAGGTATATGTGTGAAATGCAATCGACAATCCTGAAATAAAAAATCAAATCCATCTGCAAACTTTCCACTTGCCAAACCAAAAGACAGTCAATATTTGAAAGATATGTTAATTATATTTATCATTTTCATGCATACTAGTAAATTGCCTTTGAGTATCTTAATAGTTAGGCTGACGAAACATTGGCTTTACAAATATTTGACTACGTTTTTTTTACTTATTTTTTTCAAGGCATCTCGTAATCGAAAATATTCTTGTATGAGAATTGCTTTATTTTCAGTGTTTAGTTTAAGGTGTATCCAATGTAGAATATAAAAAGTTTAATGATATTTTATATGATACTATGCACAAGAAATAATGAAATGTCATAAAAAGTAATCTTTTTGTATCATGTATTTTGTGCAAACAAACTATAAAGACAGTCAATATGGAAAACAAACCAGAAACAGCCCTTATACCTCTAGGCCAAGACTTTGAATTGTTGCCAATTTGGTCTAGCATACAAAAATATTGGATCATATCCATTTTTGTTATATGAAACGCAATACGAAAGTGATTTTTAAATGATGCGCTTGAACTTAGCTTTCTATTTTTATCATTCTCCATATGTTGGAACCTCCATCCCTCACGCCAACCACTTTCCAAGCCTCCAGGACATCCAGAAATTGTATTTGGCAAACCAAAATTACCGTTAGGCCATCGATCATCTGCAAAAACAAAAATTTAATGCAACAGATAATGGTTTTGACTTACTATTATGGTTTATTATGGTTTGTATGTGATATCAGCTTTCAGACTAATTGATATTATGTACACGACAAAGAAATGTAAATTAATGCTCACTAAACCTAATAACTTAAACTCAGCTCATACCAGGTACCCCAAGCATGCAGTTTTAAGTTCTTTCTTTTCATGGCTATACCGTAATGATTACTTCAAAACGATCCAGACCAGACATTAAATTGTAGTTGCAGGGATCGCAATAGATTGATAATTGGGGGCTAATATTCATATATATGCATCCTATACCGTATTAATCTCCTTTGAAATATATTGGTAATGCAAAGAGAGGCTTTTGTTTTTAAACTAGACCTATTTCTTTTGCAGTAATCTGTGGAGAAAGTCACATAGTTTCTTCTTCTTCTATCAAAGACAATATAAATGGCAAGAAAACCGTGTTTTACCACAGTTTATTGTTTTATTGCTTGTTAACAGGGCTAATAAGAGTAATTCCAGGAGCATTAGAGCCCAAATTTTTTGATTACGTGCGACACAAACGCTTATCGTTGATTGGTCCTATTATCACGAGAAAACATAGCAGACATGTACGGATAATGGGAGATGGAGGCTTGAAGCAGGTTGGCAGGTAAACTACAAAAATACAACCTTATTTATTTCTTTTCTTGGATCTCTTAACATAATACAATATATTACTAACTCTATCTTGATATTTTAATGCGTTTACAATTGTTCGTATCAGAGCCCTGTATTTTTAAGAGTTGGGACACGTATTGTTCTCTGCATTTTGCATTATGATCAAGGTTAGGGTTAGGGTTAGGGTTAGGGTTAGATAATAAAAAATAATAAAATAATAAATAATAAATAATAAAAAATAATAAATAGATAAATAATAAAAAATTGTTGCCGATCGAAGCGATGACGAATAGAAACACGCGCGCTCCCTAGCGGAAAAAACAGTGCTAAAGGCGTATAAATTACATCCACTGCATTAAATAAATGCTTTTCTATCATTATGACATTTATAAACAACTGAGCTCCAAAGGTAGGCATCGCTGTCTATTCATGAATAAGAAAACACTAATGAAAATTTATCTCTCCACCATTAAATGCTCTATCTTTGCTGGCTTTTGAAACAAAAATGGCGGACGCTAAACAATTTTACTACCGGTGTCCCAACTCTCCTTATACACAGAGCCCTCTACATTGAGTTCTATAAGACCTGGAGGGGAAACGTCAACCAAATTACTATAAATTATTAGCGCGCGGCCGCGTGGTCAAAAACATGGCGGATTTTGGTTGTCAAAGTCAGCGGAAAGACGCGGGCACATAAAATGAAATTTTTTTCGCCCACCCGGATTTGACAACCACAATTGCGATTATATAAAATATCAATGCCAAACACAAAAACTTTTAGAAATTTTATCTTCAAAACATGTTGCAAACTTGTTTGGTAGACGGATGCTGAAGTAATGCCAGAAAAGGAAACATTTCATGATACCGGTAAGCAACGTAAGATTGTTTACCATTTAAAGTGTTCAGTGTTTTGTTTTAAGTCAATACTTGAAGTGTGATTGTATATATTTTGTGAATGTTTTTACTCCTAAGTTATAATTTAAGTTATGTTTATCCATTCTTATTTGTTCTTTACTTAATCGCTTGCTAGACGAGGCAAAGCAACCAGTTCTTATCGAGATATGCATATCTTAAAACTCCTTGTTTCAACTGAGTTGAAATGGAGGATTTTTCATGATATTTTTCTGAAAATATGAAGCAAATATTAAGGACAGAGCTGTATTGAAATCAAATGCAGTGCAAGATTAATTAATGAGCTCTTTGGTACATGTCGTACAATAAAAAATACCTGTATTAAACAGCTAGCCTGGACAATTTGACAGATTATGGACAATCATGATGATGGTGTGTAATGGTTTGCTTTATGCTAAAAGTTTTATGAATGCCATCTGGTGTTTCTGTAAATGAATTGTTTGTTACACAGTGTAGTAAACAGGTTAGTACATCAAAATCAAGATAAAAACTACTTTGTTCAATAATGTGCCAAATTTTGCTCCTACCTTGAAATATTTGCTCAAGCAAAGCTTATCATGACATGCATGAAACATTAAATACAGTACTGCATCATCTGACAAAGTCCATATGTTTTTCAATTCCAGGTGATTAAAAATTCACATAAGATGCATTGGTTTGCAATGAAGTTGAATGTGGAAGAAGCAAAAATTGATGACAAAGAACTTTTTATGTCTTTTGAAGAATTACGATATCATTTAAAAGAATAAGAGTAGCAATCTAGTAAAAGAAGCCACATCGGTCTTCAACATGAGACTTTTCCAATTATGTATAGTTATTTTGTACAAAATACTATTTTAGATAAACTTGATTTTTAAGTCATTTACTGATATTTTTACCAAAAGACAAAAAGAAAAATTCCAAGGCATAATGTAAAATTCAAAAATTTGTCAAGTTGTTTGAACCTAGAAAAAATTAGTATAGGTAACTGTAATTTGTAAGGACACAAGAGAAAAGTAGTGCAAGAAGGTTAGCATTTTTGAGAGTTAATAAGTTCTTGACATACATTACACAAGGCCATAATATTATAAATAATGTCTGTATAATAACAATTATACAACATGCTAAATATCTTCACCTACATTATAATTATTTAAACAGGTTTGCCTTCATGCAGCAATAAGAAAAGTGTTATGTCAGAGAAACCAATGCACTTTAATTTAAAAAATCGTATTTTCAATGGGAAATTAATGTAGTTCTGTTCAATAGTAGATCCATGGTTGTCAATGACAATCCAGTTACTAATATCTTGGCTCAAAACAGAACCAGCAACATGATTATAGAATTTCTGAATTTCGTTCTTTTGCTCTCCTAGTTCGAGATATTTTCTTCATAAGTTCTCAGTAGATTTATCAGAATATCATAATACCTTATAAGACACCCAGAATCAATCCTACCAAAAAAAACTCAAAAAAAATACATACCTACTTATAATATATTTCCAGTCGACTTAAGTCGTAGGGTAAGCTAACTTTTCTAACTCCTTTTGGACATTTTAACTAATATTTACCCATCTATTCAAGAAAGACAGTTGCACGAAGCTGTAAAAAATAGTCAAAAACACAAGTATTGCGCATGGGATTATGCATTAAAGCTTAACGACACATTGACAGTGTAAAGAATGCCGTTTGATATTTATTTCTAACATAGCTAAAGCATTACTTGACAAAACATACGTTATTTTACAGTAGATTTACCTCATTTAAATGTGTGTGTCTATTTCACAAAAATCTGAAGCATTATTTTCAATATTTTATGCTTACGGTATCGTGGTTGTTTTCGCTGGTTGTCATTGATATAAGCAGTAATACAGTTCCGGATTCGGGAGGGAGCGAATGTTAAAAATTTTTCTCAAAGTGGAAGTTTTGACAACCAAAATCCGCCCATTGAGCTCTATAAGACCTGGAGGGGCAAAGGGGCCTGGGCCTCGTGGTCAAAAACATGGCGGTAATGGCCATTGAGCTCTATAAGACCTGGAGGGGCAAAGGGGCCTGGGCCTCGCAGTGAACTCGACATTTGAATAACTGGAATGATAACCGAAGCCAAAAAAATATTTGTCGTCATCATTCGTCATCACACGTCAGGCTCTAGTCTCTCGCGTGTTCATTTTAATTTTTTTAAATCATTTGTCCCTTGGTAATGGTAGAGTTCGAATCTTGATCAGAGCGTAAAAATAACGAAATTTTTGGAAGGAAAAGGTTCACAGAAAGTGAATCAAAGTGATAAATCGAGAAGCAGGGTGAGGTGAACTTAGTCGATCTGCTTTTACGCTAAGGTTTTCCTTTAAAACATATCAAAGTCTTTAAGGATATTCAATTACTGATATCGAGATGACAACCATTTAGTATTTCAAGCACTATCAAAATCGATGAAGATACAATCGCTCTGTAAAAGTAAAATGCGAGTTATAGACTCAACATTTTTATGAACCTGATATTCAAGTTTCTTTTTCTTCGGAAAAACAGATCTTTAAATCCATTGAAACGACAAAAAGACAAACACTGTCTGACACCGTTTGAAAATTTACCTTCCGACGAAAGAAAATTTATGCTTGAATATTTTCTCGTCATATTTTCTTATTGTATTGCCTTTTAGCATAAAGTGTAATTTTAGTTGGCTTTTCCTCGTTACAAGTTGTAAGTTACAACGAACTCACTGTAGTAAAGTTTAGCTGTAAAAATAACCTTTGCGAAGAGTTGGCCTAGTGTGTTGTTTGTCGTGATGTTGTTTATATGTTTATGCTTTTGCAGTTTGTATTCAAAATTTATATTGGCCGTGTATGTTTGGCACTCAGGGAATGAAACTGACGTACAAACCGCGTGAATATTCGACTTTGAAGGACTGGAACTGACGTACAAACCGCGCAAGAGACTAGGACTTTGGCTTCAATTTTATATCTATAAAATGTATTGTCGTTATCATTCCAGATATATATATATGGAATTCTTAAAGTTCGTTTGTCAAACATATGTATGGGTATTGGTGGTCAAAGGAGAGACGCATGCTCAGAAAAATTTGTGCCTTTGACCACCACGATATGACAGATAGAACAATAAACTTATTAACATAAACACTTTAAAACTTTATTTAACAAACTGCCACTTTTGTGTTTGCGGATGCTGAATAACGACAGAAAGGAACATTTTTGATTCCGGTAAGCACAGTATTAGTTTTACTATTGTTTTAACACGATTCTTGAAGCTGTTTTTTAAAGTTTAATTCAAAGTTATTTTGGTTCAGTCTTGTTTGCTCTTCGTTAACGCTGGCGAAGCTGTCAATTTGTTTGGCATCCATCGCTGATCAAGGTATCAAGCTAAACTCCATTCGAATTGAGTTCATCTCCAAAATGGGGCATAATTTGTTCACGTTTTTTAAAGATGAAGGAAAGTTACAACAGAGCAGCTGAATAGCCATGCAAAATAATGAGAACTCTATATGTCAGTATAATAAAATAACTATTAAACAGTATTGCGCTCAATTTGAGTGACAGATGTTGACAATTAAAGAGATTGAAAGTTGATTTATGCAAACAATTTTAAAGTACATTAGTTTCTAAATGAAGTATTTATTGTTGTAGTAAACAGAAGACATTTCAAAAAAGTGTGAACAATGTGCTAAGATTTTTACCTGAAATTTTTGTTCAACAGTAGCTATGATTATCATTAATATGCATGAAAATTTAAACATATTATCTCATCCTCAAACCATACTGGTATGACCAGATGATCCACAAATTCATATCGATGCTGTTACAATGAAGTTGCAATGCAGAAGAAGTTAAAGAATAGCTAGCCTTTAACAAATTGTAAAATGTTCACCAACATGGTCGTTAACTCCAAAGTCATTCTTCCATGTACCTTCCAATTATTAGTTTCTTTGCAAAAACATTTTCGAGAACTTGATTTGTAAGTTTCATTAATATTTTACCAAGAGAAAGGAACTATCAGGCTTGATGTAAAATAAAGATTCAACAAGTTGTTTATCATTTAACAAATGTTAGTTTGTACAATTTAGTATTGGTACTGTAAGTTGGTTACAAAAACAGTAGTAGTGCCGAAGGGTTAGTAATTGAAATTATTCTTGTTCATGACATATATTACACAATTCCCAAAACTGTAGTAATGCACAATAATATCTATAGAACTTGATAAATTTCTTTGAACACTACACTGTCAAATTATTTTACCATGCAGCAATAGACAGTTTTTTGTCAGAGAATTAATAACTTTAGTCGTTTTATTTCAATGGAAAATTAATAGTTCTGTTCATAATAGATCCAAGATTTGCCAGCTGTTTACAAAATAAAAATTAACAGCAAAATCATGGTGTTTTTCTTTTTTGTCTTCTAGTTCAACATACTTTCTTTATGAGTTTTAGATTTATTAGTATGACAATACATTATATGATCCATGCCTTCAGGACTTGACTTATGTCGTAGATCGAACAAACATTGCTTCTTGGAAAGAAGCACACAGATTTATCCATTTGAGCGAAAAATAGTTGCACCAAACTGTTTAGAAACAGTAAACACACAGTTATTTAAATAATGTATAAGTTTGACGAGATTGTCTACTAAAAGAATGCCATTGATTTTCACTTTTAAGCTGTTAAATGTCAAATCAATCTTAAATAAAATATGCGTTTCTACCGTCGATTTTCTTTATTTTTGTGTTCGTACTGTGTTTTTTCACGTATGCTGAAAGCATTATTTTATGATATGCTGTCGGTGGTCAATTTTTTCACTTGAAATCGAGGAGTGAAAATGTAAAGTGGAATTTGACCACCAAATCCGCCATTACCGCCATGTTTTTGACCACGCGGCCGCGCGCTAATAATTTATACTAATTTTGTTGACGTTTCCCCTCCAGTTATTATAGAACTCAATGGTAATGGCGGATTTTGGTGGTCAAAACTTCCACTTTAAAAATTTTTTTCAATATTCACTCCCTCCTGATTTCTAATACTGTTTGTATGGACGAAAACAAGTGAGAAAAAAAACAATTACGATACCGACAGCATATCATGAAAATAATGCTTCAGCATTGCGTGAAAACACAGCACAGACACATCAAAATAAAGAAGATCGACGGTAGAGGAAACGCATATTTGGATGTAACATTTGTTATTTTATGACATTTTAGCCTTTTAAAAGTGAAAGTCAAACGGCATTCTTTACTAGACCTGTCAATCTCGTCAAACTTATACATTATTTCATGCTTTTGTGTGTTTGACTGTTTGTCAACAGTTTGGTGCACCTATTTTTCTTGCTTCAAATGGATAAATCTGTGTAAAAATGCTCCTAAGGAAGCGAGAAAATGTTTGCTTCAGTCCTACGACATAAGTCAACTAAAAATTTACCATGGTTAAGTATCATAAGTGTATTGTCATTACCTGATAAATCTACTGAAAACTCATAAAGAAAGTATGTTGAACTATAAGAGCTACAAAAAGAAAAAATTCAAGAACACCATGACACTGTTGCTTGGTAATTTGTATTTTGTAAACAGCTTGGCAGAATCTTGGATCTATTACTGAACAGAACTACATTAATTTTCCATTGAAATTACAAACTTGAAACTAAAGTGCATTGGTTTCTCTGACAAAAACACTGTCTATTGCTGCATGAAGGCAAAATAGTTATCTGACAGTGTAGGTGAAGAAATTTATCAAGTTCTATAGATATTATTGTGCATTACTTACAGTTTTTTGGAATTGTGTAATATATGTCATGAACAAGATATAATTTTCAAAAATGCTAACCCTTCTAGCACTACTACTCTTCTGTTTTGCTTAAACAACTTACAGCTACCAATATTAATTATTTATATGTACAAACTAACATTTGGGGATTAAATGATAAACAACTTGTTAAATCTTTCTATTTTACATCAAGCCTTTGAATTAGTTCCTTTTATCTCTTGGTAAAAAAATATTAATGAAAGACTTACAAATCAAGTTTCTCGAAAATAGTATTTTGTACAAAGAAACTAAATAATTGAAAGGTCACATGTTGAAGACAGACTTGATTCTTTGACTAGGTTGCTTGACCATGAGCAAATTTAAATTTGTTTACAATTTGTTTAAAGAATTCTTTTATTGATTTCTACTAATTCTTCATAAGACACAAAGAATTTCTTTGCCATCTATTTTGCTTCTTCTACATTCAACTTCATTGTAACCAATGCATTCGATGTGATCACCTGGAATCATACCAAGTATGGATTTAATGAGATGAGACAATAATATGTTTAAATTTTCATGCATATTAATGATATAATCATAAGCTACTGTTGAACAAAAATTTCAAGGTAGAAACAAATCTTAGCACATTGTTCAACACACTACTTTTATCTTGGTTTTGAAGTAGTAACCTGTTTACTATAACAATAAATATTTCATTTACAGAAACGCTAAGTAGTACTTTAAAATTGTTTGCATAAATCCAACTTTCCAATCCCATTATAATTGTCTACACTATACAGTCAGTCAAATTGAGCAAGCAAACAGTTTAACAGTTATTTTTATTATACAACATATACCATAGTTCTCATTAATATTGCATGGCACTGCATTCAATTTCAACACAACTCTGTTGTAAACCTTCCCTTCATCTTTTCAAAAAAAAACATGAACAAATTATGCCCCATTTTTGGGAGGTAAACTCAATTCAAACCAGGAGAGTTTAGCTTGATGCCTTGATCATGATACAAGATGGATGCAAAACTCGATAAAAATTGACAGCTTCGAACCGTCTGGCGAGCGATTAAGTGAAGAACAAACAAGACTGGACCAAAATAACTTTAAATTAAAACTTAGTAGTAGAAACACTCTTCAAGTATCGTGTTAAAAACAAAATAGTAAAACTAATACTGTGCTACTTACCGGAGTCATGAAATGTTTCCTTTTCTGTCGCTATTTCAGCGTCCGCAAACCACAGAAGTTGGCAATTTAATAAATAAATTTAAAAAAAGTGTTTATGTTAGGAAAATAAAAAGTTGATATTTTCTATACTCGCAATTGTGGTGGTCAAATCAGGGTGGGCGACAAAAATTTTATTTCATGAGCCCGCGTCTCTCCGCTGACTTTGACCACCAAAATCCGCCATGTTTTTGACCACGCGGCCGCGCGCTAATAATTTATACTAATTTTGTTGACGTTTCCCCTCCAGTTATTATAGAACTCAATGAATCCGCCATTACCGCCATGTTTTTGACCACGGGGTCCAGGCATAGATAGGTTAGCACTATTTTCCACCCAGCAAACCGCCCTTTACTTTGAAATATAATATTTTACACAATATAATATTTTACACAATCTAATATTTTACACAATATAATATTTTATATAATATTTTACACAATCGTCGAAAAACGACATATTTTCCAGCCTGGATTATAAGTTTATAACTTAAGGTGGTTGCATGAAAATTTATACTGCAACATTTATCTGTAAATATTTTCATATGTTGATATTAAAACTGTATTATAAAATATAAAATTACTCGCCATCTCAAAACGACCTAGCACCAGTGCATGCATGGTTTCCTTTTAGCTTTTGGTTCTTTCCCATTAGCCGTCATCTTTAATTTATTTCCGATTTTGCAAAGTAAAGGGCGGTTTGCTGGGTGGAAAATAGTGCTAACCGCATAGATATAGTAGGACCAGTGAACTCCATATATATATATATATCTGGAATGATAACGACAATACATTTTATAGATAAAAAGTTGAAGCCAAAGTCCTAGTCTCTTGCGCGGTTTGTACGTCAGTTCCAGTCCTTCAAAGTCGAATATTCACGCGGTTTGTACGTCAGTATCATTCTGAGTGCCAAACACACGGCCAATATAAATTTGAATACAAATTGCGAAAGCATAAACATATAAACAACATCACTAAAACAACACACGAGGCTAGCTCTTCGCAAAAGGCTATTTTACAGCTGAAACTTTACTACAGTGAGCTCATTGTAACTTACAACTTGTAACGTGGAAAAGCCAATTGAAAATACACTGTATGCAAAAGACAATACAATAGAAAATATGACGAGAAAATATTCAAGCATGAATTTTTCTTTCGTCGAAGGTAAATTTTCAAACGGTGCAGACAGTGTTTGTCTTTTTTGTCATTTCAGTGGATTTAAAGATCTTTTTCCGAAGAAAAAGAAACTCGAATATCAGTTTCATAAAAATATTGAGTCTATAACTCGCATTTTACTTTTTACAGAGCGATTGTATTTTAATCGATTTTGATAGTGCTTGAAATACTAAATGGTTGTCATCTCGATAAAAAATTGAATATCCTTAAAGACTTTGCATGTCATTTTTTTGACTCTGAAGATGACTACCGCTAAGGTTGTCGAAACGTCAGTCAACAACAACAAAAACAGTCCTTCTCAGGACTATACCAACCTGGACGATCTACATTTACAAACATGTAACGATACTCCCGGGTTCAAACCAAAGACTTTGTTATGTTTTAGGAAAACCGCAGCGTAAGAGCAGATCGATCAAGTTCACCTCACCTTGCTTCTCGATTTATCACTTTGATTCACTTTCCGTGAACCTTTTCATTCCAAAAATTTCGTTATTTGTACGATCTGATCAAGATCCGAACTCTACCATTACCAAGAGACAAATGATTTAAAAATTAAATGAACACGCGAGACTAGAGCCTGACGTGTGATGACGAATGATGACGACAAATATTTTTTGGCTTCGATCATTTCAGTTATTCAAATGTCGAGTTCACTGAGTAGGACTAGATTGCTAACGAGCCGCCATATTGCGTGACATCCATGATAAATCCAAGATGGCGTGGGAACCGGGCAAAAAAAACATAGAGTCACTATAGGGCAATTGATGTTTTTCGCAATTTACTTCTTCTCATTGTTTTCAAACTCATCCGATGAAGTTTTATTGGAAACAAATCTTTATTTCAAGTGTTTTGAAACCATATTGGACAATTATAATTGAAATACGGGTGAAAATATCGCTTTCGAAATATTGTGTAAATTGGTCGTTTGGTTGTCTCAAGTCGTTTGTCCACTAAGAGAAACAGATTTTTTCAGCTTTAACTCCTATACTGATTTGTTACGCATCGGAATATGTCATATTGACAATTTACAGAAAGATTGGGGAATCAATTTGAATATTTCTGACAAAAAAAGCGACTTATTCGAGAAAGCACTCCCACTGTACTCGTACTTATATGTGAGATATGTGAGATTCAAACACGGTTTGGAAAGGCCATCCGACTTTGAATGAATGAAAAGAGAGTAAGGACATACATAACACTGCAGCACTATTATCTACTGACAAGATCTTAGTGAAGCTATTAAAGTTAGTAAACTTAACTGAAGGAAACTTACCTCATCTCAAGTAATTTTATCCAGGAGCATTAGCTATACTGATGAGATCTTACAGCAAGTGGTTCAACGAAAGAGAAGGAACTTATGTTCAGAAGCTTATTATATTAACAGTGGTTATTTCAAAATCTGACATAATTACATTCAAACACATAACCCAAGATACTGTTACATTACTATTTTTTGAGAGAGTTATAAAGCTCTGTATAAATTATTTTTTTACCAGAGCTAACGTGTTCATTAAATTTATATATTATCTTATGAAATATTTGATATGGATGTCATCGGTGGCATATCCAGAATGAATGTTTTACACTTGCTATGTAAATTTCACTGCATCATTGCTCATTTCATTCGAAATCTATTGTTTTACAGTGAGTGAACACAGCAAGATTGATATAGCATGAGCAAATAAAATGCTGGCTATGGCTGAGATTATTATAAGATATAGCTGTGAATAAAATATATGTGACTTTATTATCATACTTAGTTATAGCATATGTTTTTATTATGCTATAGCTACAACACCATCTATGATACCAGTTGTTTCCAATGGCAATGCAATTTTATAACTACAAATGTCTAAATTGCATCACATTATTAACATGCAACTAATGACTTCTGACAAAAATTGTATCATACTGCTCAGTTGGTTCATTTTATGACACTTACGTACAAAGATAAGTAAACTACTGATATTTCTTTGTTCAATACATGACAGCCCCAGCAACTGCCAACTGCTCTGTTGTAAGTGAAAGCAAGCTAGCTGAAGAGACACAAAATGTTGATAGGAGAGTTGCAGCGTTATTAAACAGTTCCACTCTTTGGCATGATGATGTACTGACCTATATCAGTGGATACATAGCCAAGAAATTACGTTGCATCAAATTGCTGAATGTGCAACTGCCTTAACCATAGAGAATGATGACCAACCTCTCATACCTGACCACTCATACTGTCATGAAGGTTCTTTAAAGTCAAGCTTAACCACTTTCAAGACCTATGGCAAGCGTACAAGTCCATCCTCCAGTTCCTCCTCATTGGTAAAAGTAGGAAAAGCAGCAGATAAAGCCCTTCGATGAAGATTAATTTTCCCATCTTTTTGTATGTATTCAATATGATGTATTTCAACGTGGACGAACCAGTATGGGAGCTAAAGCAGACGAAATCCGTTTATTTTGGTAGACAAACGGCTCGAGACAACCAAACGAGCAATTTACACAACACTTCGCAAGCGATATTTTCGCACGTATTCCAATAACAATTGTCCAATATGGCTTCAAAACATTATTAATAACGCTTTGTTTCCAATAAAACTTGATTGGAGGAGTTTGAAAACACTGAAACGAAGTAAACTGCAAAACAACAATTGCCTAATAGTAGCCCTAAGTTTTTGCCCGGTTCCTGCGCCATCTTGGATTTATCATGAATGCCCATTGAGTTCTATAAGACCTGAGGAAACGTCAACCAAATTACTATAAATTATTAGCGCGGCCGCGTGGTCAAAAACATGCGGATTTTGGTTGTCAAAGTCAGCGAAAGACGCGGGCTCATGAAATGAAATTTTTTCGCCCACCCGGATTTGACAACCACAATTGCGATTATATAAAATATCAATGCCAAGCACAAAACTTTAGAAATTTTATCTTTAAAACATGCTGCAAACTTGTTTATACGGATGCTGAAGTAATGCCAGAAAGGAAACATTTCATGACACCGTTAGCAACGTAAGATTGTTAACTATTTAAAGTGTTCAGTGTTTTGTTTTAAGTCAATACTTGAAGTGTGATGGCTTATATTTTGTGAATGTTTTACTCCTAAGTTATAATTTAAGTTATGTTTATCCAGTCTTATTTGTTCTTTACTTAATCGATTGCTAGACGAGGCAAAGCAACCAGTTCTTATCGAGATATGCATATCTTAAAACTCCTTGTTTCAACTGAGTTGAAATGGAGGATTTTTTCATATTTTTCTGAAAATATGAAGCAAATATAGGACAGAGCTGTATTGAAATCAAATGCAGTGCAGGATTAATTAGTGAGCTCTTTGGTACATGTCGTACAATAAAAAATACCTGTATTAAACAGCTAGCCTGGACAATTTGACAGATTATGGACAATCATAATGATGGTGTGTAAAGGTTTGCTTTATGCTAAAAGTTTTATAAATCCAGCCATCTGGTGTTTCTGTAAATGAATTGTTTGTTACATAGTGTAGTAAACAGGTTAGTACATCAAAATCAAGATAAAACTACTTTGTTCAATAATGTGCCAAATTTTGCCCTACCTTGAAATATTTGCTCAAGAAAAGCTTATCATGACATGCATGAAACATTAAATACAGTACTGCATCATCTGACAAAGTCCACATGTTTTCAATTCCAGGTGATTAAAATTCACATAAGATGCATTGGTTTGCAATGAAGTTGAATGTGGAAGAAGCAAAATTGATGACAAAGAACTTTTATGTCTTTTGAAGAATTACGATATCATTTAAAAGAATAAGAGTAGCAATCTAGTAAAAGAAGCCACATCGGTCTTCAACATGAGACTTTTCCAATTATGTATAGTTACTATGTACAAAATACTATTTTAGATAAACTTGATTTTTAAGTCATTCACTGATATTTTTACCAAAGACAAAAGAACAATTCAAAGGCATAATGTAAAATTCAAAAATTTGTCAAGTTGTTTGAACCTAGAAAAAATTAGTATAGGTAACTGTAATTTGTAAGGACACAAAGAAAAGTAGGGCAAGAAGGTTAGCATTTTGAGAATTAATAAGTTCTTGACATACATTACACAAAGCCATAATATTATAAATAATGTCTGTATAATAACAATTATACAACATGCTAAATATCTTCACCTACATTATAATTATTTAAACAGGTTTGCCTTCATGCAGCAATAAGAAGTGTTATGTCAGAGAAACCAATGCACTTTAAAAACACAAGTACATTTATGTGAAAGCTTAACAACACACTGACAGTGTAAAGATTGCCGTTTGATATTTATTTCTAATATAGCTAAAGCATTACTTGACAAAATATACGTTATTTTACAGTAGATTTACCTCATTTAAATGTGTGTGTCTATTTCACAAAACCTGAAGCATTATTTTCAATATTTTATGCTTACGGTATCGTGGTTATTACATTATATAGTAACAGAGATCCGTTTCGGGAGGAGCGAATGTTAAAATTTTTCTCAAAGTGAAGTTTTGACAACCAAAATCCGCCATTACCGCCATGTTTTTGACCACGGGGTCCAGGCCCCTTTGCCCCTCCAGGTCTTTTAGAGCTCAATGTGAATGCCACGCTGCCGTCTTAATAAGTCTTATATTACGTCACACTCGTTAGCAATCTAGTCCTACTATATCTATGGGTCCAGGCCCCTTTGCCCCTCCAGGTCTTATAGAGCTCAATGGCCCTCTATAGTATAAGAGTCAGAGCCCTCTATAGTATAAGAGTTGGGACAAACGGTCTGGGGCGAGCGCGGAGCCGCCATTTTGGTTCCTACTTGCAAAGTGAAACTATAATAATACTATTGGAAATTGGGTTTATATGCAAAAGAAGAAAGCAATTTAAGCTTATTCCATGGTAGTATCAAATATATTAGGAATAATAGCAAGCTCTTTGCATTTTTTTTAACGATTTGCGGCAGACCTGATTTAATTTCATTGGTTTGAGCTTCGTTTGCGGTTTACTAGTTCGTGCTTCAAATTGATCGTGACCCATTGTAAGAAGTATTTTTCGTACGTGAACGTGTTTTCTCGGCTTATGTTCGGACTCTGTAACAAGTTTTCAAGATCTTTAAGCTTGGTGGCAAGCGGCAATGTTATCCTGGCATCAGTGTTATCAAATACTTGGACAAGACTTTGTTCGAAACTTTGAATCATAGTTATCATGCAGATTTGGTACGGAGAGATTTGTGTTCAAGATTTGTAACAATTTAATGGTAGTGAGTGATTTATGCCCCCCCAATTTAATCCAAGCATGATATTTTTTATTCTGAAAGATCGCAAAATTTTCTTGCTCAGCAGAAAATGACAGACTTTTTTACTTTTTAGTTATTGAAATATGCAATGATTTGACCAAGATGCATTTGACCTTAAACGTTTTATTCCTGTATATGAAGTTATTTCGCCTTCATCACTTTATAAAGTATTAAAGTTTATTTCTAATAAAGTTTGTTAGGGATTCTGCTGAAAATTTTGGTGAAGCATTTCTTTAAAATGAATATATTATTTCTATAATATGAAACATTTCTGTTGTTGAAGAACAGTCTGTTTGCTATAAATGCTACTGTTTGTAGTCTTTTATACAGCATATGAGTCTGATCCAATCTTTAATTTAGCAAAGAGTTAAATTTATTGGTTGAAGAATGACAAAACTTCTATATGTGTTTAATGATCAAACAGGGGTGTGTTGGAGGGAGCTCAGCCCCGTTTGTGCAAATTCTATGCCTTGTATTGCCAGTGAAATATATATATCAAAAAGCTAGCAGCACCTAAATATATATCAGAAAGCCGGCAATATTTTAATATATATGAGAAAGGCAGCAACAGTTGTAATATACATTAAAAAGCCCAAATAGCTGAAATTATGGAGATATGCCTCTGTGATCTTATAAACCAAAATATCATCAACAAGTCTAGAAGAGAAGTAATGTTCTACTTTGAGCTACAGAAGTAGGGTACATTTGTACAATTCAATACCAAAAATATATTGTACTCAGCTGTTTCATTGAATATCCTAATTATAATTACTTCATTTTTAAATGATGAACTAAAAATACAAAATGCAACATGGAAAATCATAAGAGTTTCTGTGATTTGGTGTAGTTGTTTTAGTATGGAAGTGGCTGAGAATTGAGAGGTTTGTAGATTGACCAATTTCAGAACATAATGAGAAATCATCTTCGATTAAAAAACAAGCTTTGGAGTAAGAAAACTATTGAAACTGCATCAGCACGAACTTTGCAATGTTATTTGGCCCAAAAATGTTTCTCTACTTGAGTCAGTTAATTGAACCTTATATCAAAAGCAGTTCAGCACAACAATCACCATACGCAATCAAATTTCGTAAGTTCGACGTAAAGGCATTTCTTTCATTTTTTTCGTAATCCTCGATTTATGCGATATGTAATGACATTTAGTAGCCTTCAACAATCAGTTATTACACACTTATCCATAAAAAAACGCAATATTATCTCAAAATACTGTATTACTAGCAGCAATTACTATATAAACACAAGCTAAAATTTCAAAACTAGGAACCAAAATGGCGGAAATTGATCAGGTGATCAATATTGCCCAATCAACGTAAGCTAAACGGATAACAATAGATGTCCCAACTCTTATACTATAGAGGGCTCTGCTAATACAGGGCTCTGGTTCCTATCGGTGATTCGGTGCAGTGAGTGGTTTTGCCAAAGTGTCTTTGCGCACTTAAGACTTTTCTAATCTGATGCTGTATGTGTAAAGGATATGAGAGACAGTTTAAAATAAATTGAAATTTTCCGCTTATGCAATCATATAGCGTTTTACTTTGTGACATTCTCGAAAAGTGCAATACTTATATCCACATGAAGGTATAGGCGTAAGCAGTAAGCACGAGTCCTCTTCCATTTTTTATAATCAAATTCTGTTACGTCCTGAAAAAATTCAATGGAGTTTCTGTACTGTAATCACTATACGGTGATAATGACTTATTTATTGACCTGGTAAAGACCTTCCTTGTGAAGCTTCTTACGCAATTAGATCAACTTACACATACTTTCCTTGTCAGATAAGCTAACACTCGTGTGCCATCATAGATATAGTAGGTCTATATCTATGTGTGCCATCTTTGTTGTAGCTGCCGCTGGGCAGACCCATTGAGTTCTATAATAACTGGAGCGGCTATCTGAAGCGCGGCCTTAGATATCTGATGATGCCAAAAAAATGGCGGATTTCGTCCGCTGCCGCTGAGATTTACCGAAATCGACCGCTTTTCCGAAAATTTCATAATTTCCCACTCCCTCCTGAAGAAAGAGTGAAGAAAATGTATGTGTGTATTTGGGATTCGGCAAGCAATTTTTTGATGAAAATCACGATAAAAACCTACAATTCGTAACAGCGAGTCAACCTAGCTTTCCAGTTATCGGCTCCTACGAGGATGTATTTATAACTATCGATGAAAGAGCTATATGTCGGCTACACATCTATGAATGCAGACATGCGTCGTTTTCTTACCAGCGTCAAACTTGTTTGATCGATTAAACTCTTTAGTCTATACAAAAAAGTATATCATAGCTCATCTCCACAGTGGTTCACGTGAGAGAATTTAGCTTATTTGTTATCATTGCTATTTTGCTTCTTTTCGTGGAAAGGCAATGGCTTTTTTCGCCACAATTGTAGGATTTTTATATGTTTCTTTAAAAAAGTAAATATTAAATCTCTGGATATTTACAGATTTTCTGTAATTGAGTTTCATATTAAATTTCAAAAAGACTCAAGTCTGCATAGGTTTGGTAATATTGTATAGAAATTACTTTAAGTAACCTTTTTGTGATGTTCTGAAGTGCAACTGCATCAAATACTTGTAAAGTTGTAGCACATTTTGATTTTGTTATATTGATATATAAATTGGACAAAATGCAAATAATCATCAAAACACTTATGCTTCCAATGGTGTTTATAATTTATTTTTAGTTTTAATACTTCTACCCTTCTTTTTCACTTTTTTTGTTTTTCCTATATTTTCAATATAACTGCACAATTTGAATGATTAACACAGTTTTCACTTCAATAATAAATTTCATAAGCAGTTGGTAGTGCATTTTGTTCTCTGAGTATCCACATTTGGTGTTTTCTTCATACATGAATGATGAAATGCATATGGATATGTCATAGCAAGGCAATAAAAGGCAAGGCTTAAAAGCTTTCTAGAAATTATAAAGTTATTGGATTATATTACCTCATCAATCTCATGAAAAGAAATAAGAAGCAATTTTTGTAGAAAAGCTTTGAAAAGTGAAAAACATTTATTTAAAAAAGCAGCAATGATGCATATGATAAATCTCCATTCTGTACTCTAATAGGTAAATAAGCTCAAACTGTTTCTTAAAGAAATATAAGAAATATATAAGAAATATACAGTACAGTAATTTTAAAGGTTTCATCACTGAATCTTTAATGCTTCAGTATAGTGCATTAGATATTAGTAACATTTAAACAACACTCAACTAAAATATTTTGATAAAGATATGACATGATTTAAACATTAAGTTATATAAAACCCAATGGCTTAAACAGTTTGATGCTTCACATCTGCATCGAGTCATCATCAATCTCAGTACAAATGTTTACATAGACACAAACTTTATGGCCTTTCCATTTTATATATTGTGAATTGACATTTAATTAAGCATCAAAACACACACAACCTTCTTGCCATCTTTTTTTGGTTCATGAACTTTAACTTCAAAGCATTCAAGGCATCATTAGTGAATCCATTGTCTCCATCCATAGAATTTGACTATGATCAAATTAAATAACTGTGGATAAGGAAGACAATAAATCAATTATCTTTACAGCATTATCATTTTTTTAAGACTCTGCCTGGTCAATAACATCTTCCAGTCATCTTTACTCCTTGGTCCTCCCTGCATGTTGTCAGCAAATAGAACATAACAAGCTCTGCTCCAAATCATGGGTACTGTTGGGGCTGATCATTTCTTTTTGATACTTTTCACAGAGCAAAATGTGTGCAGGGTCTTTTTTGCTTTAGGGAAACTATTTTGCAAATAGATAGATAAATTTACGATTTCATGCATTAACAAATGACAGAAAAGTATGCAGAATTTTATAGACAAAAACAGGAAAACATCAGTATGTTTGGCGTTCAAGTCAATCTTAAAAAATACGATCTTTAATATGTATTTTATGGCTTTTCAAGTGCATGTATAATTGCTTTTCAATCGTTGATGGACTAACAAAACAAACAACTACCTCACCTGTGAGAAGCGATATGTTCCTTTTTGTGGAAACTACGACATGCAACAATTGAACGATTGAAGTGTTGGCATTATAAAAGAAACGCCAAAAAAGAATCGTCACAGAATATGGAACTAACGATATCCATATTCTGTGATATCGTGTTTGTTTTTGAAAAATTTTTATAATTTACTATAGACACCAGGGGGAGGTCGAGAATATTATTTTCTGCAAAGCGATCATTTCAGCGGAAATACGTCCGTTGGCCGCCATTTTTGGCATCCTCGCCCAGTAAAGTTAGCCGCTCCAGTTATTATAGAACTCAATGGGCAGACCCGTTTACCGCCATCGTTGACTTATAACACTAATATAACACTGCAATGAGTATTGACACCATAATCGATTGGCGAAAGGATTAATGAAACAATATATAAGCCGATTACAGGCAAAGTGTTGCTGTGTGAAGAATATAACTGTGTTTGTTTAATCAAAGTCACAAATTATCATAACATGTCGATGTCGATGTTCTGATCATTTGACCATTATATTTAATTTGTTTAATCCGACTCTTAAGCAATTATAACTACTGACTCACCTGCTGAAGATGAAATGTTCCATCCCAGAATCAAATAAATAACAACTACAATAAACATCTTTGCCATTTAGCAGTGTTATCTTTGGAATGATTATAATAGCATTATGGTAGCAGTGCGGTTTAGCCCTTTCATTCCCAAGATGCCATATGGCAACATTGTTTTTTATGCTACATAGCTTACATGAAGTAAACCCAAAAACAAAAATCAGGCAAACGTTTTTAGCATAGATATAGCATAGGAAAGTCACTCACCAAAAACGGTTTTCCTTCACGTATAATTGACCAAATCACACGTCGCTTCCTTAACAACACCTTTGCCCCTAAACCACCTGTCTTGACTGCTCACAAAATGCCCATCTATTTCTGTCTTCCTTTCACCGGCATAGACTCCCTTCAAATTCGCACACAAATCAATAGCCTTTGTGCTGCAGCCTTCCCACATATATCCATTAAATTTGTTTTCCGCCCTTCTCAACGTATCTCTTCTTTCTTCCCCTTTAAGGACAAAATTCCCAAACCTCTGAGATCTGGTGTGGTCTATTTATTCAAGTGTCGAAGCTGCAACGCCTCGTATGTGGGTCAAACCACACGTCATTTACACACCAGATTTTCGGAGCACTTGGGAATATCCCCCCTTACAGGCAACCAAGTTTCCCACCCTGCATCATCAAGCATTCTTGCTCACATTAACGCTACTGGGCACATCCCCAACTTAGACGACTTTAAAATAATCTCCTCTTCCAATGATACTTATGAACTCTCCATTCATGAAAGCCTTCTAATCAATAAACACAAGCCTTCACTTAATGTGCAAGGAAACTCCATTCCACTTAACCTCTTTTAATTTCTCTTTATTTCACTTCCTAACTTCCTTATCATGTATCCATTCGACACCGCTTCCTTTAGTAGTAATTTAACACCTTTTTGTAAATAGATATAGTAGGTCTAGATCGCTGACGAGTGTGACGTAATATAAGACTTATTAAGACCAGAGCCCTCTATAGAGGGCTCTGATTAAGACGGCAGCGTGACATTCATGATAAATCCAAGATGGCGCGGGAACCGGGCAAAAAAATTTGGGCTAGTATGAGGCAATTGTTGTTTTTTGCAGTTTACTTCGTTTCAGTGTTTTCAAACTCCTCCAATCAAGTTTTATTGGAAACAAAGCGTCATTAAAAATGTTTTGAAGCCATATTAGACAATTATTATTGGAATACAGGCGAAAATATCGCTTGCGAAGTGTTGTGTAAATTGGTCGTTTGGTTGTCTCGAGGCGTTTGTCTACCAAACTAAACGGATTTCTTCTGCTTTAGTTCCCATAATTGTTCGTCCACATTGAAATACATGATATTGAATACATACAAAAAGATGGGAAAATTAATCTTCATCGAAGGGCTTCATCTGCTGCTTTTCCTACTTTTACCAATGAGGAGGATGGACTTGTAAACACCATAGGTCTTGAAAGATGTTAAGCTTGACTTTAATGAACCTTCATGACAGTATGAGTGGTCAGGTATGAGAGGTTGGTCATCATTCTCTATGGTTAAGGCAGTTGCACATTCAGCACACTTGATGCAACTTGTAATTTTCTAGGCTATGTATCCACTAATATAGGTCAGTACATCATCATGCCAAAGAGTGGAACTGTTTAATAATGCTGCAACTCTCCTATCAACATTTTGTGTCTCTTCAGCTAGCTTGCTTTCACTTACAACAGAGCAGTTGGCAGTTCCTGGGACTGTCATGTATTGAACAAAGAAATATCAGTAGTTTACTTATCTTTGTACGTAAGTGTCATAAAATGAACCAACTGAGCAGTATGATACAATTTTTGTCAGAAGTCATTAGTTGCATGTTAATAATGTGATGCAATTTAGACATTTGTATTTATAAAATTGTATTGCCATTGGAAACAACTGGTATCATAGATGGTGTTGTAGCTATAGCATAATAAAAACATATACTATAACTAAGTATGATAAGCATAAAAGTCACATATGTTTTATTCACAGCTATATCTTATAATAATCTCAGTCATAGCCAGCATTTTTATTTGCTCATGCTATCTCAATCTTGCTGTGTTCACTCACTGTAAAAAAAACAATAGATTTCTAATGAAATGAGCAATGATGCACTGAAATTTACATAGCAAGTGTAAAACATTCATTCTGGATATGCCACCACGATGACATCCATATCAAATATTTCATAAGATAATATATAAATTTAATGAACACGTTAGCTCTGGTAAAAAAATACTTTATACAGAGCTTTATAACTCTCTCAAATAGTATTGCAACAGTATCTTGGGTTATGTGTTTGAATGTAATTATGTCAGATTTTGAAATAACCACTGTTAATATAACAAGCTTCTGAACATAAGTTCCTTCTCTTTCGTTGAACCACTTAGCTGTAAGATCTCATCAGTATAGCCAATGCTCCTGGATAAAATTACTTGAGATGAGGTAAGTTTCCTTCAGTTAAGTTTACTAACTTTAATAGCTTCAATAAGATCTTGTCAGTAGATAATAGTGCTGCAGTGTTATGTATCTCCTTGCTCCTCTTTTCATTCATTCAAAGTCGGATGGCTTTTCTAAACCGTGTTTGAATCTCACATATCAGTACGAGTACAGTGGGAGTGCTGTCTCGAATAAGTCGCTTTTTTGTCAGAAATATTCAGATTGATTCCCCAATCTTTCTGTAAATTGTCAACATGACATATTCCGATGCGCAACAAATCAGTATGGGAGTTAAAGCTGGAAAAATCTGTTTCTCTTAGTGGACAAACGACTTGAGACAACAACGACCAATTTACACAATATTTCGAAAGCGATATTTTCACCCGTATTTCAATTATAACTGTCCAATATGGTTTCAAAACACTTGAAATAAAGATTTGTTTCCAATAAAACTTCATCGGAAGTGTTTGAAAACAATGAGAAGAAGTAAATTGCGAAAAACATCAATTGCCCTATAGTGACTCTATGTTTTTTGCCCGGTTCCCACGCCATCTTGGATTTATCATGGATGTCACGCAATATGGCGGCTCGTCAGTAATCTAGACCTACTATATCTATGGTTTTTAGGTACTGATGTGGGTGATGTGATATGTGAGGCAAATCTTCGTAAATTTGCTTTTATATTAGTTTAATTGATTATTACACATGGTGTCCTACGGAAGTTAGTGAGAGCAAATTTTTGCGCATTTTCAAAGGTAAGTTTAATTATAATATGTTAGTTTTGAGATATATAAAAATATTAATTGATTAAATTATTGGTCCTCGTCATATTTAAGCAATTATTTTATTAAAAGCGCGATCGGCCCACATAGATTTTCTAATGTATAATGTTGTTGCCATATGGCAACAATGGGCAGATTAATCTCTGGAAGATGTCACTGTAGAAATAGTGTTAATTGAATATAAACTAAGCATTTCCTTTCTATAACTGATGTTTTTATTCTTTTTTAAGAGAGTTATGGATTTGACTGAAGCAGTAGAGCTCATTTTTTGTCCTAATGGTGAAATATCAGATGTAAGCGACATTGATGATGGTGATGATGAGGTATCTCTGGCAATATTCTACTCAGACTTACCAAAAATTTGGCAGATCACAAAGATTACAAGATGTATTTCAACAACTGGTTTGCATCAGTGCAGTTGGTAGAAATGTTAAAAGAAAGAGGCATTTGGGCAGTTGGCACTATTCGCAAGGATCGAATGGCAGGTTGTCAACTGAAATCAGACAAAGAATTTCTTTGTGAAGATTTCTGAAATGAAGAATTTCTGAAATGAAGAAAGATGGGCGAGGAAGCTATGATAACAAGTCTAATGATAAAGGTGTCACAATTGTTAAGTGGTATGACAGCAAGCCAATACATATTGTGTCATCCCATTATGGTCCTGAACCACTTGGAATATGCAAGCGATACTGTGGTAAAGCAAAGAAGAAAATTGATGTCGTTCGACCTTATGTTGTACTGGAGTACAATGCCCATATGGGAGGAGTTGACTTGGCAGACATGCTTATTGAACTATATTGCATCAATTTACAGTCAAAGAAATGGTACATGAGAATAGTTTTGTATTGTTTGAATGCTGCATTGGTGAATGGCTGGCTATTGTACCAGCAACATGCAAAACAACACAAAAGAATCAAAAGTCATTGTTGACCTTGAGAGAATTTCAAGCACAGATTGCTTCTTCCATGACAAAAAAGGGAAACGAACTACAAACGAAGCATGGTCGACCATCTAACTCTCCCAGCCAGCCAATTCAAAACAAGAAACTAAAAGCATCTACACCAAACCCAACCAATGATGTACGATATGACAGTTTTTCCCATTGGCCCATACAAATTCAAAATAAATTGCGCTGCAAAAACTGCATTAAAGGCTATACCAGAATAAAATGCATCAAATGTGAAGTGCCTTTGTGTTTGAATAACAACAATAATTGCTTTTTGAAGTATCACAAAAAGTAAAATTGTTATAGTTGTAAATATTTCTTACTTGTAGTATTGCTACTTTGTACATATTTTTTCCTTTTACTTGGAGTAAATGGGAACCTCACTGTCAATTGTATTTTTAGTTAATTTTATGGATTTTAATACAGGTAAAATAATTATAACACTTCAATGTCAATCAATAAACATGAGTTTTAAGTATAGAGCTATGTCACTATACTCCCAATGTTGCCATTTGGCAAAAAAAATTATTATTCCATGAAAATATAAATTTTTAGACTAGCAATGAAATTCATGACATATTTAACATTATATCTATGCATATGTAGCGCAAAAAATTTTTTTTGGCAACGGCTAATAATTTGGGAATGAAAGGGTTAGTAAAATCATGGCTTTGAAGGGGGCCAATTTCATATATTCATGACATGACGTAACCGAAATGCATCAAGATATAATACATGCCAACTACTATAGGCAGGTCCATCAAAAAGTTTGCCAAAGTCAAGCCGTACACCACAACTGCAGGACTGGACATTGTATACGGAAGCAACAATGTATTATCACGCATATCTCTCACAAAGATTGCAAACCAAAACTTCTGCATATTTGTATCAAAAATACACAACTCAAAATTCATTTATGTGTACATAAGCACAAACAACATATCTTGCATGTATTTATTCAAGTTATGCACCACTTTTTACATTAAGCAGATTTACATTCAAAATTCAACAAAGTTGCAGTTTTCCACATTTGTAGGTAATAATAATTGTATATAACAACTAGGAAGAAGACGTTCACAAAACTGAATGTCTACCAGGATTCTTACTAGAACGTTTGTACGAACTGAGAACAAACGCCATTCACAATATTGTCATGAAAAGACCACTGGCATATGAAATGAGACTGGCACCTGAACAAAGTCCAAGATGTTATATGTAATTAAAATTTATAAGAATTAAATGATAAAATTAATACCTGATGTGATTAAAGCCGCGTTGAAGAACTAGTGAAATGTTTGATTTATTTTATTAAAGATCACAACATGTAGTGACATAGTTGATAAGCGAAAAATTGACAAACTCAATTCAGTATTAAAATTCATCTTTTATGTAAATCAAAACGAGTCGCTGTTTGGATGTAATATGTAACTAAACACAATGAACGCGTGCGCTGATTGGTCTCGAGCTGTGTTGCATTAGCCTGTGCAAAACACATCTGAGCTCAACCAATTAAATCAATCATAACAATCAATCAATCAAAGACAATTTGCAAATCGATCATGAATACATTTTAGATGAAAAATTAAAAAGTTTACTTTAAATTTGTCTGTTTTGCATTATTGTTATTTTATAAAGAAATAAAAGATGTTTTCATGTTTGCACTAGTTTATGCAAACTTTGGAAAAGTTTGTTAGTCTCGAGTTCCCAAAGGTCTCCTCGGTTTGCATAAGCCGGTAAAAACACAGCAAACATCTTTTATTTTTTAAATAAACGTTCTTGTAAACCGTGTTTGGATTACAACCCTTAATAATTATGTTACATAAGAATAAGCCAATATTATGAAAGAAATATTCTCTCGACATATATAAACATCATTCTGATCTGTTCTTTACGCATATGAATATGTTTGAACGTGCTTACTATACGTTACTATTACATGACTTTTACCTTCTCATCCCTCATATTTCATCGAGTGAATACACTGAATGACTTTTTCAAAATCGTCAACACAATGTTCATTCCGTGGTAGTTGACTTCTCTTGCAGATTAAAACCATCATTACTTTTTTTAAACCTACTACTTTGTAACGTGTGCTTGTCGTAATTTTCAGGGGGAACGTGCTTTTTTTGATGAATCAATGGCTGATAATGTGGTTCAATCACTGCAACGTAGTCCAATTTATCTGATTTACCTTCATTGTCTTCATTCTGTGACGGAAGCTCGGGAAGAGGAACGTTAACTTTATTAATGGTTCGATAACGCTTCTGTTCACTTGAGTCTGGAGTACCGTTGGGAGTGTTGCCGATTAGATCGGGTGGTGCTTCGTATATGTGGTTTCCATCGTCATCTTGTACTTTATTCTTTAGCTGAATTTGCGGCAAATGATTTTCTTTCTCTAGAAAAATGATCGGATGCAATGAAGTATAAAAATATCACAATCAATAAAAGACATTTTTCAAAACATTAAGAATTCAGTACTGAGAATTATATTCTTCTTTCCATTTAGCCAAACCATAATTTTCTTAAAAATATTCAATCATAAACCGAAATGTAGAATCAATCAATGGTAAATTTTTTAAGCCTCCCAAAATATGAATAGAAAATTAATATTAAAACATTTGAGTTTGAATAGTTCCTCATATCCAGCAAACATAATCTCGTAAAATATAATATCTTACTTTGTTTTGATTTACGGAAGCAAACAACAACAACAATAATAATAACAAACACAACAACCACAGATACTCCAGCAATAACACCGACAATAGTTGACTCATCAGATGAAGATTTTGGTGACGGTAGTGGTTCTACAGAAAATAATGAAGTGTTACATTATAATGTCTGTATCATATGTTAACCATAATTACACTTATTTATTCACCAAAAGATTCAAAAATACAAAACTACTTTACACCGATTTGTTTAATATTTTACTACTGTTTACTACTTCACAACGCTTTAAACATAAACTTTGTTTAATTTCAAATACTAATTTGAAAACGTTAACGTACTTTTTTACAAAATGTGAGAATTAAAATAAATCCTATTACTTATACACACCTGTTGGTACTTGTTGATTCTTGTACTCCAAAACAAAACCTGATTCTTTCAAATTTGAAAATTTCTCATATTGTAATAAAATATAAATATTATTGGTCGATGACAACAATGTAGTGTTGTTATCGATATTGTTGCTGTGACGAAAAAATCTTCCCAGGACATGCGCACTGGAGTTCATTCCATCGTAAATAGTGAGAACGTCATTTCCAATATTTAAGGTATTAATATTCAAAATAATTATATCATCTAAATCAACAGTTATTAACCAAGAACAATTAGAGCGACGAGGATAACCAACAGGACTGTCAACTGGTGATTTTATGGTTCCAGAATTAACAATGACGTCATGATGGCAGTCTAGTATCAAAAAATCGCAAAAATTCACAGTTACAAATTCTGCTGTTATCACGATGCGATTTCAATGCAACACTATGTGAGAACAGTTTGAGCAATTTAAATTTTTTGTTCTACAATTCAAAAAGTTTTTAGTGTTCATATTATTCGTAAAATGAGTACATTAAAGTGGTCATGAGCAATGCGAAAAAACGCGGATGAAACCATGAATGATAAATTCAATAAATAAAACCATAACAAAATCAAACCTTCAAAAAAACGTTGAGCACTGTATTGCCCACGAAAGGCAAACACAATTTTTGGATTTGACCCATAGCTACCAGAGTTACCCACGATAAACAAATGGCTTGTTAAAGTACGTATTTCCATTCCTGCAGTTGCGTTTTCTCCACAATATTTACCAAGTAATGGAGAGGTATCATTTGGACCATTGTAAATATTGAGGTATGTATCGTTGCACTGTGGGATATTCAGTATCGAGAATTTCAATGAGATAACAAACGTTTCTGCTACAGTAATTAGCCATGAACAATATTGAGAGTGCGGACCCACATCGTTTTGTGCAATGTTGTGGGAAGATATAGAACCATTGGGACCACTAACTAAATCACGACAATCTAAGTTATGAAAAAGAATGCAAGTAGGATTATGAAACAGCAACATTGATTTGGACCATTCAAAAAAGGACAATATTATTATTCAGAGACATATGTGATTTGAAAAATGTAAGAAGAAATAAGACTTTGAATTGCATGCAAAATACTAATGCAATAAATTGTTTAATACATCAAAATTATAATCAAAATCTTTATTTAGTATGAAGCATTAATGTATTTCATACATACTAATGTATTAAAATTTGTAAATGTAGTAACTAAACGGCCTCCTGGAAAGCAGATGCCTATATGAGCCATGAAGAGCTACCGTTTTTAAATATTTTTGAGTGAAATAAAAAAATACTTACCTACATAGTAACAATAGTATAATTTGGTGCGACCTGAACTGTCTGATTTATCTAGGAACACACAATTTCCAGAAAAACGATCATTATTTTTACTTTCTGCCGTATTAAATAAAATATACTCCATTTGACTTGTTGCCCATTTTACCATTTGACATTTGGGAGATGACACTGAATTAGATGTCAGCAAATAAAAGGTTTGCTACCGGCAGATTAATGGAATCATACCAGTTTCCATTTGTTTGACAACAATAATGAATAACAGTGTCTTTATCATAGGTGCCAAAAGGTAACTGTCCTCCCAGGTCATTTCTATTGTTTCTATCTTCATCATCCAATCTTACAAATCCAGAACTAAGACCATCAGGACAAGTGTTGCTCGACTTATAGAGACAATACAAACCTTTGAAAAATTATAAAATGTATGTGAATTGATTGATATCTGTATGACGGAATTATTATGATTAGGATAACTGTAATTTAAGATGTTATAGAATTGATGGCTATGGTGATCGGTTTATATTTAAATATATTTTTCTGAAGATAGCCATAACATTTAGAGAGAAAGGTAGAGCAAACCATGAACAATAAATTCTTTCTCAGTTTTTGACAAATTTTATCACAAAAGATCATAAAACGAACAATTTATTTTGAAGTATGTCATATGGGAATTTTCATGATATGAATGGTCGCCCGTTATAAACAAAATACATGTGAAGTCCAGCTTTGTCTTTTAAGTATGACAATATGCTCAATATGCACTTGTTCTTGCTGTCTTCATCCCTTCATAGATCAGAGACGAAGGCAAAACTATAAAAAAATGACAAAAACCTTTGGGCCTCACTAACCTTTAGGCCAAGGTCTTGTTTCTTTGTTCATTTGATTCAACATACAAAATGTTCGATTGATATCAAATCTTTCATTTCTAATTGGAAAGGTAACAGCCATGTGATTTTCAGGTGACGCTATTGAACGTAATTCCTCATCTTCCATATCTTGAAACCTCCATCCCTCACGCCATCCACTTTTCGCATCACCAGGACATCCTGTTATAGCTTTCGGTAGACCAAAGTTGCCAGTTGGCCATTCATTTTCTGTGAAAGAAAACAATTAAGATGAACTACATTTTATATCCAGTTCTTAGCTTTATTTACCAAACAATGCCAGCGAGTTCAGAGTTTATATGAGAGTTTTCCCTTTTCAGGCCGTTTGTAATTTTAAAAGTGCTGAAGTTTTCATCAATTTATTGAAATTTTACTTAAGTACTTAAGTACGTGAAAACAATATCAATATAATTTGCAGGAATTCTTTACAATGACGCCACGTACAAATATATTGTCTCTCAGTTTTGTATCATCACAGGGTAGCTTTTGGCTCTTTTTTTGTGTCTGAAAAGAATTTTAATCGTGTACACTGACTGATATATGAAATGGGTGTTAGACTAAATAAAACATAAACTTTCGAATGAGCAGCATGCTGGGAGCTCTCTGAGATTCAATTTCCTGCTAAACCATTCGTATCGCATATACATATGTTTTGCATAAAAACAAACCTTTAGACAAATAATGAGCAATATAATGTGCTTGAAATCTAAACACATTTCTTGGATAAGATCCATTGCCACCATAGTTTCCCACGATCAACAAATAGTTTGTTGAAGAACTTATTTCCATGCCTGCACTTGCATTTTCTCCACAATATTTGCCAAGTAGAGGGGCATCATTTGGACCATTGTAAATAGAAAGAAATGCATCGTTGCATTGTGGGATATGTAATATAGAAAATTTCAATGAGATGACAAATGCTTTTTCTACAATAATCAGCCATGAACAATATTGAAAGTTTAGATCAGTTTCGTTTTGGGTTATATCGTGTGAAGATATTGAGCCACTTTGAGCAGTGTATGTGCGAGTACAGCCTAAAGTAAATAAAAAAACTTTACTATTAAAAAATATCGGAAAATCAGTAGAAGAAACGCACTACAAAAGTTAAATAACTGCATATTCAGCAATGTGTAGAGTTAAATTAAGTACGAAATAACAAAGTAATATGATTATCATCATATAAATATGCTTCATTAATTTGTAATGGCCTCGCAAATATTTCATAGTCAATAAATGTTTTATAACAACAAACCTAAAAGCTGAGCTTTGTAATATGCTTGAAAGGCAAACAGACTTTTTGGATGGGAGCCATAGCTACCAGAGTTACCCACAATAAACAAATGGTTTGTTGAAGAACGTATTTCCATTCCTGCAGTTGCATTTTCTCCACAATATTTACCAAGTAGAGGAGAGGTATCATTTGGGCCATTGTAAATATTGAGAAATGTATCGTTGCACTGTGGGATATTTAATTTCGAGAATTTCATGGAAACGACAAATGTTTTTGCTGTAGTAATAAGCCACGAACAATATTGAGAGTGTGGATCCATATCGTTTTTGGCTGTCTGATGCGATGAAATTCGACCACTGAGACCAGTGATAGAAACCCGACAGTCTAAAGAAAAAGCGTTTCTTTCTTGCCAGTAGACAAAGAGGCATCCTTGTTGAAAGTTAGAAATAAAATATTTTTAGCTGTATACAACCGATACCATAGCTATATGGTCATTTCACGATTTATCGTGACGAATAACAAACATGATTATAGAACTTTAAATTCATGTTTTCTACATGGAATTAAAGAAAATAGAGACCATTACCTTTGTAATAACAATAGTAGAACTTTTGCGACCAGAACTATCAAAGTTTCAACAAAACATGATTTCCAGAAAGATTATCACTATTGTTGTCATCCTCCGTATCAAATAAAATATACTCCATTTGACTTGTTGCCCATTTTACCATTTGACATTTGGGAGATGACAATGAATTGGATGTCAACAAGTAAAAAGGTTTCATAACTGGCAATTCAATGGAATCATACCAGTTTCCATTTGTTCGACAGCAATAATTAATAGTAGTGTCTCTATCATAAGTGCCGTCAGGTAACTGTCCTCCTCGATCATTGACTCTTCTTGGCCAATCATCTTCATCGTCCCATTTCACAGAACCAGAACTCATACCATTTGGACAAGCATTATTTGACTTGTAAACACAATATGCACCTTGAAAAGTAAACGTAAATAGGTAAGCTTAACATTACAAATTTTAGTGGTCAGGATTCAGTTTTTCCTACATGTGTGTGCAAATTGCAATCGAAAAATCTATAATGAACTGTGGCAAAGGCCGACTTGAACTATAACACTCGTACGATGAAATCTTTCAGCAAAATTTTCATTCATTGCTTTAAAAACTTAATTCTATTTAATTAGTGTTCACTTTTTTTTCAGTGAATGAGCAAAATAGTTGCAGAGACTGTACTAATGGTAATACTTGTCTAGGATAGTAACGCATAAAAAATGAGTTTTCCTTGCGCGAAACCTTTGCAAGCAAAGCAAATTGTGTTTTTTTTTAACAGTTGCAAATGCTAAAACAAATATATTTGTCGTAGATCGTTATATTTTAGATTTTACATCAGCCAAATGTCGCCTTATCATTTGCTTAAAGGGAACTGTTGCTTAAAAAACATTACGTGCAAAAAACCCAATATTATTATTGTGCAGGTGAACACTTAAGCCCCGCCCACACGTACACGAATATTTTCGTATCCGCAACAAAAAAATTGCGGATAAGCCTTTTAAATCCGCTCTCTAGAGTAAAATTTTCGTATCTGCAAACAATTTGGATTCGTGTGGACGGTAAATCCGGATATTTTTGACCACGATTGCCTGATATTTGCTTCGGATTGATTCCAATCGACATTCTCCATAGCGTTGGATGTTTTGAATTTGAGTGTGACTTTAAGTTAGAGTTCAACCTCATCATCAGTCCAAATGAAAGAGTCCGTCTTGCTCTCTCAATTTATCTCGATTTCTCTCCCAATTATGACATATATATTCATCAAACAAAACCGAACAACTTTTGCACACCGACTGAGTTCAAAATTGTCAACCAATTTACCGCCAATTTGCAACAATTTCAAAATATGTGCGGGAAACGGACAGCGCAAGTCTTGGGAACTATAGTAAATTTGGATAATATCAAGCTACTTGCGGACGCAGAAACATTTTTATGCGCAACCTGATCCGCAACAAAAACTCTACGGCTAGAAATATATCCGAATACGTGTTGATGGGGCTTTATCATGTAAGCATTAGTCATAAATAATCGAAGGGATATCCGCTCAAAATCCACTTCATCATTAAGGCATATGTGCAAAATTATAGAATGATTCTGATTGTATAAATAATTTTCAATGCGTTTTGATTCGTCGAAACCAGTCGCATGGTCGCAGGTGAAATTGGTTTGCCTTGATATTCAACATTCCTGAACGTCTAACCATATTTCCATTTGATCAACGTGAAAAAAATCAGCTGTTCTTTCGACGATTAAAGATTCCATTTGATCAGACCGACGTGCGTCTCTTTGACGAAAGATCAGTTTTGCTAAAACATATTACCTATATTTCGTTTCTATATTCAGCTATGATTCTCGTTGGGCCTTTCGAGGTATTAGTTATCCATTTCAGACCACGACTAGGTCAACCATCATATATATAAATGGATAGTAACAAAGCCCACAACTTTAACCTAATTGCACGCATACAAAATGTGAAAATATTCTGGAAGTAATCATTGCATTACATCTATATCTTGTGAAACCAAACTATAAGTGCAATTATTATGGAAAATAAACCAACACTAGGCCTTACCCCGTGGCCAAGACTTCGAATTGTTGCTTATTTGATCCAACATACAAAATTTTCGTTCAATATCCATTTTTGATAGTCTAAACGTAACAGCAAAGTGGTTCTTCAATGATGCCTTTGAACGAAGGTCATGATTTTTATCATCATTCTCCATATCCTGCAACCTCCATCCCTCACGCCAACCACTTTTCAAGTCACCAGGACATCCAGAATACGTACTTGGCAAGCCAAAACTGCTGTTAGGCCATTGAATACCTGTAAAACGCAAGATTTATGTCATAGATTATTGTTTTGCCTACTATATTGTGTGAGTCATATAATAATCGAGTATATACTTAAATATATATTTATTAACGACGGTGAAATGTTACGTAACGCAAACCTTAACTCAACTTATCGCTTACGAGCATAACGACTGCGCAAAGCAGTACACAGCCGAAACGTATCGAAACGAAACTAATCCTTAAATCAGGTTAGGCTCTTTATGGTGCATGACTGAGCCGTAGTCATTAATTCAAAACGACTGAAAATATGTATACTTGTTAGTAGACCTCGTTACCAACAATTTGACTAAAATTTCATTCCGTCTTTTGTGTTGATTAAATTTGTGGGCATTATGTAAAAGCTCTATTTATTTGCGCAAACATTCCCTTCGTTCCGCGTAATTATATCGCTTCCATTCAATCTGTTACTCACACTTGCACTAACACGTCGAATTTATATTAACGATAGTGACCGACACATGCGCTCGAAGTCATCTATATCTTTTTGCGTACATATATAATGTGTTTGAAATATCGCTTTCCTATTTTGATAGCTTTCCTCTTGTCAGGTCATTTGAATGAAATAAAGTTAGTTTATGGTGTTTGAACACATTTTCAAAATATTCAAATTCTGCACTGTTGTCTCAAGAACAATACTAACTGGACCGTTGGCCTTTTTTTGAACCATATTTTTCCCTTTAGGATTGTGTTAAAATATTGTTGAATTGAGAGGGACTCGTAGTTTTCCTGATTGGATAACCATACACAAAAAAAATCTTATTTGAAATTGTCACTGCTACGAGATATCATTAGTGACTTCATGGTCGACTGGCGAAATGTTAATATGAAATTATTTTACTTTAAATATAGTCGAATTTTAATGGTGCTGGTTGTCAATAAAACTCCTCTATTGTTGAATCAAAATCAGAAATTGAAACTCCGTGCACTTCAAGCAATGCTCAGTAAGATGGTTATACCAAGTTGATGTCTATGTTTTAATGTATTATTTTACAATAATTTGTATTTTGGGTATTCCATAGACAATATTAAACAAATGAAGGACTCACCTGTTGAAATTGTAATGCACCATCCGAGAATCAAATAGGTAACAAGTAAAATGAACGCATTTGCCATTAGGAGATATTCTTCTTTGCACTTATCATAATTTAGTTTGGTGACAATGACGTGCTTGCTTTACAATTGCCATTTTTGCATAATTAACTCAAAAGTGTTGCCGAATCGAAATCCGTCTAAAAATTGCACAGTGATGCTTGTCGTACCCGATTATGCACATACATTTTTGTGACATATGAAATTCATAATCACAATGTTTACACCATTCAAAACATTGTCGTGATACAAAGACGAGCATTAGATCGGATAGACAAGGTTTTCAAATAAACAGTAATAATAGAGGGCTTTGGTAATAATGCGATTCACTATTTTTTACGGCATCGTCCGACGCATGCACATCTGTAATGACGTCATAAAAATGCAAACAATATTGAAGGCTTGGACATTGAGATGTTTTTATGAACTCACGCAACGGAGCAATTGTAGCTACGAGCCTACGAAGCAAGCGTTGTGTTCGAAGAACATAATGTAAATATGATTCGAGATATCCCAAAATGTTTAGAAAAATGCGCAAAAAAGCTACAGGCGGCTATATCATGATTTTTGCACGTAATATAGCCATATTCAATGTAATTTACATGCAAAGTCAACGGCATTGCAATGCTATTGACTTTTTTTATTAACTACATTTTGTAAACTAACACCACTCTGGGTTTTCCTCCTTACAGCTTTGAACAAACGTTTCAGTTCTTCAAACAAGTCTAGCCGCATCCTTCTCGTCGTTCTCAAAATGCTCAAGGGCTTCAACAGAATAACTAAATCTTCCCATTAACAACTTGACATCCTCTTTGTCCACAAATATCGAACAAATATTAGTAAGATAGTTCTTACTACCCTAATATTACCTACAAGCACATACCTCCTCAGAACAGTGAAAGTGTGCATTAAGTCGAATAATACCCTTACTCTGGGTATGTGCTTGGTCATTATTTTCAATCTACTACGAATTCGGGCATTATGACAAGACGGCATTCTGGCCATGGGAATTTTTCAATCTAAGTGGGGTACTGTATTTTTTCTTCGGCAACTACATGTAGGCTGCATCAGTGTTGATGCAGACAAAAAAAATGGACATTCTGTATTGTAATGGCCTTAACTGCTAACATTTTTAGAATTCAGTCAGTACATTATTAGTCATGCCAGCATGCAGCTCTCTTTACTCTCCCCTGTTTGAATGATACGCTCATGTTATTTTGGTATCTGAGTATCACCTGGGTATATTTTAGGAGTTCATTGCCAATATTAATTCATCATGTTTGCCTGGGAAATTTAATTCCCAGTTAAATATCCAATCAAACAACTAGTGGTAAAATTGTTTGCGCTTCTATTGTTGTAAATATATATCATAACCACAAGGCTCTAATCTTAGGTCGGTTTGATCTTGCTGTATAGAAACGATCTACCGACATCATCTTCAGCAAGTATGTTTGCAGACAATACAATCATTTAAACAAATGGCCGGGCAAATGAGAAAATGTACATTAATGGTTACTTGAAACTACAAACTTACACAATAAACAAAGAGTACACGATTATCAGCTTAAGATTCGAGTTTCAAATTTATTATATTGAATTACGTGCATAAACCATTTAAATTTAAAAGCAACTAACTATTCTTTGCACTTACAGAATAAAAAACAATGTTCTTTTATAAGCTTCAAACGATCCAAATCCAAATAGATACTATCATAAAATTGTGTATCTTATACTTGTACAGTTGAAATGACAAGCTTCAGATATAAGTTTGCGTTATTATTCTCGATCTTATTTTTAAAATATACGATGAAATTTAGTTGGAAGATTTTTTAGTAAGACTTTCGTTTTTGCATTATTCTTAGCGGTGTGTATCCATTGAAAGTTTAAAAAATGTCGTGAGGTGTAATCCTTAATCGCACACTCGTTTTCCGTCCGTCAAATCAATCTTTAGTACAATATAAACGTTCTTGTAAACCGTTTTTGGATTACAACCCTTAAAAATTATGTCACATGGACAAGTACAAGCCAATATTATGAAAGAAATATTCTCTCGACATATATAAACATCGTTCTGATCTGTTCTTTACATACATGAATATGTTTGAACGTGCTTACTATACGTTAT
Organism: Xenia sp. Carnegie-2017; assembly: GCF_021976095.1. NCBI lineage: Eukaryota > Metazoa > Cnidaria > Anthozoa > Malacalcyonacea > Xeniidae > Xenia > Xenia sp. Carnegie-2017. The sequence goes on from NW_025813402.1 coordinate 7,011,724, forward strand.
TGTAACATTATCGTTTCATCTCATCCCTGATATTTTCATCAAGAATACACTCAATGATTTTTAAAATTATCAACTCAATGTTTATTCTGTGGTAGTCGACTTCTCTAGATCAGAACCATCATTACTTTTTAAAGC
>NW_025813402.1:7012358-7026549 GCF_021976095.1 Xenia sp. Carnegie-2017
GACAATACCTACACGACACGTTGCTGTTCGGCATTCCACTTCCATAATCAGGCCACCTGTGGTTTTAACAGTTCTAATAAGAACTTGTTCTATAATTAAATCAGTGGACAGGCCAGCCTAGTAATGTTCACTCCTTCTGACAACATGGAAACCATCTGAAAATGACTTGTACACTTGGAAACTCATCTTTAAGATTCATCATAGATTGTAAATAGAGGGTAGAACTTTCTGTGTAAAGGTTGTGGCCAGATGCAGCAAAGTATGGTAACATTCTTCATAGGACTTGGAGGTGCATCTCCCAATTTCCAGTTCGTTCAGCTTTAATAAAACCCGCACAATGTCAATCATCTCTTGATATTGTAGCCAAAGAGTGGCGGTTAGACTTTTGGCTTTCAGCCTCTTCTAGCCTGTTGCTAACCTTTTCCTCGATTTCTTTCAGCTTATTTGAAGCAGCCACTTCTTGAGCTGTTTTTCTTTTCTCGATCAAGTCTTCGTATTTTCTAGTTGACCAGTTGATATTAATTAATAAAATATTAACAAAATATTAATTAATTTACAAAATATCATTATCCACTTGTTTTAATCTATAATATTTATATTTGTGCTTTACTAAGTGTTCTAAAAGGGTAAAATCTAAACATTAATTTTGAGCCTCGTTTCCATGTCGCTCAGATTTTCAATCCAAATGCCTCAAATAAAACGTAATTTACACGATGTTGCCGTGCTAGGATTTTGTGGACTTTCGATATGTTGTTAGGGATATCAAATATACCAAAATCAGTTGGAATTTCTTTTGTGGAAATTTGTTCAAGCTTAGAGTGTTTTGGTCAGATTGACTGGACTAATTACCTGCACCTTTACAAACGACTTATTAACAATACAAACAAACGATCAACTAAAAGCATTACACTTCACACTAATTCACAATGACAATACACAATAGACACCCACACTTTTCATGTACACAAAATACAATGATGTAAGAACCAGATAACAAATCGGCTAACCTGTGAGGGTGATTACTGCCAAAATCCTGCTTTAAATTCTGTAAAAGCGATCTCAATTCTGTTGTACCAAATTAATGTTCTATCACAATGGAATTTCAACGAGTGCAACAAAATTTACATTAACCGAACAAAATTTGATTTGAAACAGAATTTACAAAAACAAAACAGAATTTACTGCGACACTACAGGTTTTAACCAAGTACTACATAATTTAAAATAACATAACAGAATTTGAGTTGATCCTAAATTCTAATATGTTGTTTCAAATTATATTCTAATTGATTTGAATGTCACGGAACCAAAAATTCAAAGCTGTTTCGCTTGTATATTCATTTGATATTTGTTTTATCATTGTAATTCATCTCAGGGTTGCCAATTTGGCCTTTTATCACAAATAACTGGAAATTTGGCCTTTTGAAACCTGTTTGGCAGGAAAATTAAAGCTAGCCGCCAAATCGATTTTGGCCTATTTTGGCCTTTCAAATTTTGATGTCATGAAATTTTATTATTAATTATATTACTCGTAATTGACTGATAATGACGTATCAGATGAGTACTGCTGTGGTTGTACCCAGTACTTATGCTCTTCCTCGGCCTGATTTGTTATTCAATATTCAGCTCTGTTGCATTTTCACATGAAAATATGTTTAATTGTGTTGCATGATACACTCATAGTTTTCTAATTAATGTTTAATGTCATTCTTGTACAAAATAAGGGAAACTTGCTTTCCATCAACCAGTTCAACATCAAAACGTGCCACAGGAGAGTCCGAGATTATGATCGCTGTTCAGACAGCTTGCCATGGATGCATCCGGACAGTAGATCATTTTGGTGAGATATTGGCAAAATATGGCAAAAAGTGATTTGGAACATATTAGATTGCACTGCACCAAATGCACGAAGATCATCACCAAGTCGTATGTCCAGCTTTAAAGGAAGATCTCAAAAAGATGTTGAATGAAAGCATTTTTTTAATTGGACAAAAACGACGGATATATCAGTCGCTAAGGATCGGGCAATTATTATTCGTTACTTCAGTGAGAAACAGTGCAAAGTAACCGACTGCTTACTTGAAATTGTTCCAATGTCTTCTGCAACTGGGGAGCTGATTTTTAATTCCATAAAAAGAGAAAGACGACGACTTCCATTGCCATTCACAGTTCAGCCTAGAGACATAAAGCAGCTAAAGAGGCAGAGGACCTTTTCGGCTAAATATGGATTTCGTTCTTCCAAAATCTGTAGAATGTACAAAAACCGAACTTGATTTATTTTCTGTCCCACCAACACAAGTCAAATTAGAAAAGGGGCATTGGATTGATCATCAACCTGTGTCCAGCGTATCTGAAAATGGACCAATTACATTTTTATTGCCCGGCACAGAAGATTATGTTGACATGTCTAAGACAATATTGGTAGCTAGAGCGAAAGTAACAAAAGCCGATGGTGGGGATATCAATGATGACACTAAAGTTGGACCTGTAAACAATTTCTTGCACAATTTGTTCAAGCAAGTTGAAGTGTTTCTAAAAGGAAAGTTAGTTACACAAGCAACAGGAACATATCCATATCGTGCATATCTCGGCACACTTTTAAATTATGGTCCACCAACCAAACAATCCCAGCTCACTGCTGCGTTATTTTACAAAGATATTGCAGGTCAGATGGATAATGCAGATCCTGCCCACGCAAGTCCAAACAGGGGTTTGAAGACAAGAAATTAGTTTATGGGAAGTAAAATTGTTGATATGGCAGGTCCTATCTTTTGTGATGTTTTCTTTGGTAAACGTCTCTTACTTAGCTATGTTGATTTGAAAGTGGTCATGAACCGTACCAGTGACGAATTTGTCTTAATGTCAACGGTGGACGATGCAGCCTTTAGAGTGAAACTGATAGATGCATACTTTAAAGTTCGTAAAGTCAAAGTGAATCATAGTATATTTCTGGCTCATGAGGTTGCCCTGAAAAAAGGTCCAGCCATTTACCCAGTAAGACGTGTGAACTGTAAAACTTTTATCATTCCTTCTCGAAACCCTTCGTTGCAAAAAGATAACCTTTTCAATGGTTTAGTACCTAAATCATTTGTTTTCGGTCTTGTTGAAAGTGCGTCATTCAACGGAGCTTATAAAAAGGACCCATTCAATTTCCAACATTTCAACATTTTATCGTTAGGCATTTCAATAAATGGTGAATCTGTACCATTTAAACCAATCAATTTGTCCTTTGGTGCGAATCCGAGATTTATAGAAGCACTTCTACCGCAGTTTTCTGCCACTGAAAATGTATTACGACACAGGCAATGGCATTACGCGTGAAGATTTCCCAAACGGTTTTGCCCTGTTTGGCGCGGACTTAACCTCCGATATGTGCAGTGCATCCGAACATTTTAACACGGTGCAAAAAGGAACCTGGCCATTGGCTTACAATTCTCTGTTGATGTTATTTAAAGTAGCATTCGTATTAAATATACTAACCGCTGACCATATACCAAATATGGTGTTATGAACAAAACGTGCTATATATATAGAAGTATTTCTAGTGAGGTTGATTATTGTTGTTGAGCTATCTTATGTAGAACTCGTTTTTTCTTAAATAAAATAAATCGTTCTAAACCATTCGCGATCCACCGACATATTCAACAGGTTTTGGGCCCAGGCAGCGTTAGCGAAGTTTGTTAAATAAAGAATAAGTTGGTATAATTTCTTCGATTGACAAAATGGCGGGCGAATGGAAAACGGCAACAATAGTTCCTTTGAATGGATCAAACTATGTAACCTGGAAAGTTCAGTGTCGAATGGCTTTGATAAAAGATGGGCTTTGGAGTATTGTCTCCAATGAAGAAACGTTTCCTGATAACGAAGAATCAGAAGCATATGCGAAATTTATGAGTCGAAGAGACAAAGCTCTTGCGATCATTGTTCTTTCGGTTGACCCATCACTTTTATATCTGCTAGGTGATCCAAATGATCCTGTGGCTGTTTGGAAGAAGCTATCTGATCAATTTCAAAAGCGCATTGGGCGAACAAGCTTGCGTTGAGACGACGATTGAATAATCTGACGCTGAACGATGGAAATTCGTTGTCATGTCATATTAAAGAAAATGACGGAGATATTCAATGAGTTAGCAGTAATTGGAGCGCCGATGGACGATGAAGACAAAGGTTACATTCCTTGCAAGTCTTCCAGAGAGCTACAATGTGCTTGTAACAGCACTAGAAGCAAGCAATGAAGTACCTGCAATGGAAGTTGTTCTTGAAAGATTGCTGCACGAAGAGAAAGCAAAATGATAGAGATAAGCATTCTAACACTCGAGAAAGTTATGATGATGTCAAAGGAGGACAATAAACCACTAGAAAAGAAGAAAGCACCAAAATGTTATCACTGTGGAAAGATTGGTCATATTCGACGATTTTGTAAGGATTATTCCAAGGAAAAGGAAAATGAAAGAAAGCATGACAAACAAGGCAATCAGAAAACTTGGAAAGGTAAATCTCGTCAAACTGAGAGTTTAGGTCTTGTTGTGCAAAGTCTTGCTGTTGGGAACGAGAATATTCCTGGTGAGACATGGATAGTCGACTCAGGGGCTACCACTCACATGTGCAATAACAAGCATCTATTAGAAGACTTTCAAAGTATAAAAGATCATGTGCATGTAATGCTTGGAGATGGAAAACCTAAGTGGAATCGAATTGGTACTGTAACCAAACACAAATCAAAATGGAAAGGTACAAGAATGTAAATTGCATAATGTACTGCATGTACCACAACTCAGCTACAACTTGCTAAGTGTTGCAAAAGTCACTGATGCGGGAAATGCTATCAATTTTGATCATACGACATGTAAGATTTTTCGCAAAGATGGAACAGTGATTGTATTAAAAGAAAGCTGGAAGTTTGTTTGTATTGGATTGCAAGTGCACGTTTGAACACGTAAAAGTCATGAATGAAGAAATTGGAACATCTGATGAGATGCTGTGGCATCGACGCCTTGGTCATCTTGAGGTCACAGATTGAGACAAATGGTGAATGAAAATTAGTGAAAGGACTAAATTTTGACATCAAGAAGAATCTAGAATTCTGTGATGAATGCAAAAGGAAAGCTTCATCGTAATTCGTTTCCTCGTGGAAGCAAACAGAGCATCTGATCCTCTTGGTCTAGTGTTTACATTACACACCAAACAAGTTTGGACTGCATTGGATTTCAGATGCAGATTGGGGTGAGATATTAACGATAGAAAATCAACGTCCGGATATATTTTTCTAAATGAACGGTGCAGCCAGTTGGAAAAAAGCGTTGTTCAAAGCTGTGTAGCATTATCGACTGCAGAAGCTGAATATATAGCGTTGGGATCAGCTGTTCAAGAAGCAATTTGGATTCGCTTCAATTACTTAAAGATCTCAATGTTGATAAGAAAGATCCTTTGAAAATCTACGAAGATAATCAATCAGCTATCTCCATGGGAAAGAATCCTCACTCTCATGGAAGATCAAAACATATAGAAATAAAGTATCATTTTCTTGAGACAATATAGAAAAGAAACTGAACATTCAATATTGTGCTACAAACGAGATGTTAGCAGATTTGTTGACAAAAGAATAAGTAAGGAACAGTTGGAAAACTAAGATGAATTCGGCTCGAAGTGGTGCAGCTGTGACTGCTGCTAGTAAATACATTTATGCGCTGGGCGGATACGATGGTACAACGCAGTTAAGTAGTGTTGAACGATACGATCCTGCTCTTGATGAGTGGATGCTCGTATCCAGTATGTTGGACCACCGAAGCGCCTTGAGCGTTGCGTCATACAGCAACAAACTCTACGTGTTTGGGGGTATAATGGCGAGAATTCCACGACACCGTCGAGGTTTATGATTGCAAGTGGGACAAGTGGGAGGTGGTGGTAAAATGATGAGCATGGGTAGGGTGGAGCTGCCGTGGTTGTGGGGGTACGACCTGCGTTCTGATGGCTCTAGGCTAAATATTTATTAATGACGAGTTTATTGATCAGAGAATTTAATTTTTTGTTTACCTGAATGAAATTCAATGTAATTGTGCGAATTAATTTTATGTATTCTGAATTATTAGTTGTTCGGATAAGAGCCAATAGGTCTGGCACTTTGAGGTAGAGCCTAGTGATTTAGATTATCGTGGGAAGTTACAGTTTTGTATTGTGTAAAATCAATATTTAGCAGATTGTCGAAATAAGTTTTATCAAGCCGAACTAAGTAGCAGCATTGATTAATGCTGAAATTAGAAGTTGAGAAATATTAACTAACGATCTTCGCACTCGCAGCACCGGTCCAAGCGTTTGGTACTGGTAGCTTCACAAAACTTCTGTTAACATTACATGAGATTGTTAATGGTAACTTTCAAATGAACCAACTTTATTGTGTTTTCTTGCTCAAGTTGTCCATTGTCGACACGGTTTCAGTTATTATTTTTATGTCCCCGTCTACATTTAATTTTAATTTCAACCTGTATTTTGCTGTATATAACCATATAGGCTGCAAGCAGGCAGCCACCATTTCTTACTAAAAAAAAGAATTGGTGAAAGAAGTACCCTCTTTTATAAGGAGATATATAAAATAAGAAGAATTTATAAATGCATATTTTTACCATTTAGACCAAAGCATTCTTAAATAAAATTTCCTACATATGTGTGTGAGAGCATCTTTCAAAATTGCTATTTTGTCTAAGACCTCTAGTTAGGGAATTTTGAAAAGTATTTAATATAGACGCCACCGCAAATTTTTTTTAGATACTGAATTTTCTTGCAACTTTAATAACGAATCCAGAAACTGTGCAGTCGTGTTCTTAAAAAGGATGCAATCGAAAAACATCGAATTTCTGACTTCTATTCAATGTTTGATCTTTAAAAGGACGGTTGTTTGAAGAATCGGTGTTTGCTTACAGTGTAAGCCTTACACATACCAACATGGCACAATTTTTCATTAAAAGGAAAACTCCCAACATCCTCATGGATGAAATTTTGTATCTGAGCCATTAAGCAAGCTAAACAAAATGGCGGCCTTTGTGACGGCCGTAGATGACTTAGAACCACTGGAGCCATCTATAAATAATATCCTTGAGCAAACTAGTTTGAAATGGATTTTCGTTGGCGGTAAAGGTGGGGTGGGGAAGACTACGTGTAGGTGAGTCAAAACGGCTTAAAGTAGTGTTTTGTTCAACATAAAAACATACACAGTTATACTGAAAATAAAAACATTGAAATCTGCCAGACACAAGTAATATGTTTAATTAAATACCATTTAGTTGCAGCATTGCGTTATCATTGGCCAAAGTACGAGAGAATGTGTTGATGATATCAACTGATCCTGCTCACAACATTTCTGATGCATTTAATCAGAAATTTGGTAAAAGTCCAACTGCAGTCAAAAAATGCCCAAATTTGTATGCAATGGTTAGTGTTAACTCTGAATTGTCAGATATATTAAAAAATTCATTTTGATTTTCGTAAGTTTATTTTGATGTTTAGCAGTTACGGTACATGTTAATAAAACTTCTAAAAGATAGAGCATGATGATGTATATTGAGCCTACAGTATCTGTGAGGAATGTGTGTGTTTATTTATTATCCACATACTTTAGGAAATTGATCCGAGTCTTGGTTTCTCACAGTTACCTGAGGACTTCATTGATGAACCAGGTATTGTGATAATTATATCATGCACCATTTAGCATCACATGAACATCACAAAATTTTTGTAATGCTTCGTACATGTAACATGTTACACATTTTCAATGAAATGCACATACTGTAATATTATAAGTGGATATAAAAATGAACGGGTTTTTAAAGGCTGTTTGTGATCATCAAGTAGAAATTCCAATTGAAGTAAAAATGCAATGACAGCTGTTTGTTTTGAGTTGTAGTTGCTGTTATATTGATAGCTGCTTATGCAGTGGTACAGTATCTGCTGTTGCTATGGTGTCTGCTGTTTCAGGGGTACTTAAAGTAGTGTTCATCGGCCTGTATCTTACAAAGTGGACACTAACAGGAAATAATTAGAGCCTCCAGTTTATTGAGCCTAAATGTTGCACTATAGTTACATGAAGTTTCAAGGACATAAATTATCATGAGCAGTTATTAGTAATTACTGCCTTATGTCGCGCTTATTCACTGTTAATATGAGACGCAGCTGCTTTGCTTGAAATGATGCAGCATGTGGACAACAGGAAACGCTTTGTTCAAAAGTTTTTCTTCACACATAGACTTAAACGATAAAATTCAACACGAGAAATATGATATCCGAGACCAAAGCATGGTTTATAAAAGATGTATATATCTGCAACAAAATTTAACTTAATTTGTAAATGTTTTTTATTTCCCACGAAATAGACGCAAGCACACTGGGTTTTTATGAAAATAATAATTGCATTATCTAGTAGTTAAAGCGATTTTTTATTGAATATTTATTGTATGTTTTGAAACGGCGGTAAAAAAAAACTTTTAAGTTGACTGTTGGATGGTGCTCACCAATCAGATGTACGACTGCGTGTAGTAGAAAAGGAAAATCCCAATAGAAGCTAGTCAATGTTGACGGAGTTATTGTTCTTGAATTACAGATGCCTTAAGTATTGGAAAACGTCTTTTTCAAGATGTACTTGGCGCATTTCCTGGTATCGACGAGGCAATGAGTTTCGCTGAAGTAATGAGGTATTTTTGCTTAATATACCTGCATCGTAGAGTTATTTACAAATGGAAATCGAATAAGACGGTTTTGAAATCGAACGGATAACTTCTGAATTTTCCTCTAGTTTTTATTTTTGTCATTTGACAAAAAGGTTATAATTACAGCAGAAAATAATTTTGGAAACTGAAAGACTAAGCATTCGATAATAAGTTGCGAGAAGAAAAACTTCCCATGATTTTTTTGATAATGAAGTTTTAAGCTGACCCTGTTAAGGTAATTATTACTCTTGAAGGATTTTGTGTGTCTTTAACAAAGTAATTTTTATTCCTGAACTGCTATCTTTCTTGCTTTGAGCACCGTTATTGCATGTAACTTTCGGCAGAGAGGGAATATTTTCTCATACGAGCCCGATGGTAGCTAATTTAAAAACTGTTTCTATACACGGTATATAAAAAAACTGAACAGTTTGGAAAACCTCGCTAAAGTCATTAGCGCGCCAGATCTGCAAAAACCTTTTCGTGGAAATAGTTAGTTGAATTTGGAATGGCTCATCTGAAAGTAAAATTGTTGCAAATAATAATAAACCATTTTAAGAGTGAAAATTGTGTTACCGAGAAGCACTTTTGAATTACTTGCAGTAAAGTGTTAATGCCATTTTGTTTTTAATACACTTATGAATGATATGAATGTTTTAAAAAAAATTGCAATTAAGAAGAATAAAACGCAAAATAATCCGCAATTTTGATACCTAGCGCTCCTGCGGCTTTGGCCTAATTTCTTGAATCTTTGTTGGCTTGAACAACATTTGCCATATTTTAAACCAATGTGCTCCAATTGCTGTTTAGCTTTGTCATTTTCTTACGCTAGCTTTGAAACTTTATAACTTCGTTCCGTTAGTACGTACGCAAGCTACTTAGCGACCTTTCCCAAAGCGCTTAGTTTTTTTTCATACACACTGTATTGTGAATTTTCGCTCGCAGATTAGTGACAAACATGGACTTTTCGGTTGTGGTTTTTGATACTGCTCCTACCGGACATACATTAAGATTGTTATCCTTTCCATCGTTGATTCAAAACTCACTGGGGAAGTTACTTCAAATAAAGAATCAGTTTGCTCCAATTGTAAGCCAGGTACGTAAAGCGAGATACTATTGAGATCTGAAGCAACCCATTCACGTAGCTTTATTGACGACGAGAACGTTTCACACTTACTCCAGCACCATAAGTATCTATATAACTTTCCACTGTTTTTTACCCCCACTGCATGCTTGTCAGGTCAAATCAGAGGAGTTATGTTGTCCCATGGTTTAATCGATTATTTTCTCACAGTTTGGAGGTTTGTTGGGAATGGATGACGCTGATCCCACAACAATAACAAACAAACTGGAAGAAACCTTACCAATCATCAATCGAGTCAGCGAGAAGTTAAAAGATGCGGTATGTCCTTTGCTTTTGTTGTTAGCGTTGAGAAAAAAGTGCTTTCACTACTTTACGTATTCGTAGCCACATTTCGCTGCCAAAACTTTCTGTTGTGAAGGAGTCGTTCTCGGTTCAGTTTATAAGTAGTATCATGTAGCTATATTTTTTACTTTCTTTGCTTACGTAACATTAGTGGTAAAAACACGGACGTGCGAACTGTATAGCAGCAATTTGTAAGAATCTTTCATGAGTATTTCTGGTATTTGTTTTTAGGATCATACGACGTTTGTCTGTGTATGCATATCGGAGTTCTTGTCTGTTTATGAGACAGAAAGATTGGTTCAGGAATTATCGAAATCACATATCGACACGCACAATATCATTGTCAATCAACTCGTTTATCCAGATACCAGAAAGAAAGGTATGAAAACGGCGCTCTCTTGATTTTGAAATTGAGCAAACAAGATTTAAGTTTTGAACCTACATGGCATTCGAGTTTAATTCTAGTTTAGTTTACACCAATTGTAGTTATTTTTCCTAATTTTTTATCTTTATTCCGCACCTCAAGTTAGAATCGTTGTGTGCTGAGGTATGGTGTTAGGTTGTGGGTTAAGGAGGTTATTACTGGTGTCCATAAATTCTTCGTGTAGCTAATATATGCGTGAAGCAAAAACCAAATACAATGCAGATAAATTTCCTACAAACTGATTTGGATCACTCTCAAACGGGCGATTGAGGAAAATCATCTTGAACATTTAACCAAATCGGGAAGGGAAATCCCTAAATCGTTGTTTAAAAAAGTTGTGTGTTTATACATTTTTGCACGTTTTGTGTGAGTCATGGCTCACAGCATTTATGTACTTTGCATGTTTGGTTCATTGGTCTTTACATGGCGCGGAAAATGCGGGCTTAGTGAAAATAACTGTAGTATCTTATTTTTTAGAAACATGTCATCTTTGTGAGGCACGAATGAAAATTCAAAATAAATACTTGGAACAGGTCAGGAACAGTTGCATATAGTACATTATAGCAAATCTTTCGAAACAGAATAAACTCCAATGTCGTGTCCTTCGATTGTATTAGATTGACGATCTCTACGAAGATTTTCACGTGACGAAACTACCATTGCTACCATGCGAAGTCCGAGGCTGTGATAAAATAAATGAATTTTCTCGGCATCTTCGCGTGCCTTATGATCCTACCTGTGATCCAAAATGACTACGGAGGTGTACAAGAAGATTTTAGGTGCAACTGTCGAATGGTAATTGGGATGTCTGGGGATTGAGAATGAAATGACAAATTAACGCCTTGTTTATGCTAGAACTAAGGATTTTATAAATAGTACATCAATGAAGACCAACTAGAAATATCCCTGGTTTTCATCTCAATTTTCCTTTTTCTCAGTTTGCCAAACTAAAATGTAATTCGTATGACTTTTGCCAGAAAACCTTCCCCATAAGGAACAGGTAAAATGTTTTGTGAAACTTTAGATCATAGAATGTTTGACTTCTGAAAACAGCGGGCTCTTACGACTGAATTTGTTGCGTTTTTTGAAAGTTTCCTGTTATGGAATAAGGGAATGGTCGGCATTTTTTCATCGAACGTTTGTGGGCATAATATGCATCCGCAGCAAACTGTTATGGAATGCAAATAAATGAGGGAGGTCGTTTCATGAGCGTTCGTTGCAGCATTTTCTAGCATGTCAATGCAAGCTGTCTGATTAGAATCTATTGCGATAATCTTATGATAAAAGTTTGTGACCAGTTCAGTTGATAAAATGTTGCAGCATTTTCTGCGTGCGAAACGAAAAAGACGAGTGGCGACCTGTTGCACGATAATCTTATGATAAAAGTTTGTGACCAGTTCGCTGTCGGCATTCAAAATGAAAATTTCTTTACAAAATCAGAGTTAGCTAGCATAAGAAATGAATTTCTACACGTTATCTCACTCGGTATCATTTATCTGTAGCATATACGTTTATGTTGTGCCCAGCGCTTTTTTTTTTATTGTCCGAACGCGACGTTTATGTGAGGGATGTCATTGCATTGTTTTGAGAAACTTTGTTAAGTAAGTGTGCCAATTAATTTCGAATTGCTCGTTTAATTTTACGATTCCCGTATGAAAACTATTCATGTTTTCTTCCTTCGCACAAATAAAAGTTAAAGGCTGCCAGTGACGATTTGTGAAAAATTCAAAATATTTGCGATTTTTGATGTCGAAATCTACCATCAATGTACACGTGCACTTGTCGCGTGAGTGCATGGCATTTATTTGTGATCAAGCGATCACTGACTGTCCGTAGCTAACTATATCTTAACAATTAAAAAGGATGGATGAATTAACTTCACTGTCTTGCAATAACTTGGTTTGCATGTTAAATTTTTTTTCTTTGTCTCTCTAATTAACGCGTATCTATCGATACAGGTATTGCAACAATGGAAAATATGAAAACTAAAGATAGTCGTTGTCGTAGCTAAAAAAATAATTTATTAACGCCCACTACCATTGAATGTGTTGCCAAACTTTGACCTTGAGAACACAATCACATCACGATACATTCAAATCGTAACACATTGATTTCACGTGCACAAATACTTCCTTTTGTTCAAATATTTCCTTTTGTTCAAATATTTCGAACGAAGAAAAACCGTCTAAATGATGGATTGTTTTATTGTTCCTTATGGGTAACTAAGTGATCCGCAACTTTGCGCTATCTTTAAGATGCCTATAGTATGAAGATGACTCCCGGCTGTCATTCTTCAACATTTTCCATGGGTTCGAATTTTGTAAAACGTTGCTTTCCTTGATCTTCCTCATTCAACTGTCCATTGAATTCTTCGCAATTGCATTATTGCGTGAATGCACGTGTTTACCGCGTGTGCAAATGCAAATGAAAGACAAAATGAATTTGCGAAATATTTCGAATGATATGGCGACAGGAGGAGTTAAAAAAAAACTGAACTTCAACCTACGTGTGCTGTTATTTCACTTGGCTAGGATTCTAGATTAAGTCAATCTGTACGACAAACAGTTTGTACAAGCTGCTGTCATTTTCAACTATTGCTTATTCGCTTTTAGAGTAGCTAAATTTTAATGCGTAACGAAACATCACGAAAATCCATGTTCGTAGCATATCCTAAACAGACGCCTGGTGTTTTCCATTGGAAACGGGGGGGAGAGTTACTTTTGCTTAATATTTGATTCTTTGCGTGTTTCGACGACGTCCCGTATTTCATCTATTAAGTTTACGACCATGAAACAAGATTGTACCGCCATATATTGTTCAAAAAGGAAAACTTTCATAAAGTGATTTCAGGTTTTTCAACGAGAAAACCTGGATTTGATATCAGATTATCCTTTCCTATTTGATGATGCAACATCGTAACGAAACAGGAACGTTTTACATGTACATTCCATTCAGTCAGGGTATCAAGATTTACGAACCCATGGTTTTGGCCATAATATATAATAATTTTTGTATGGGCTGCCTTTTTGCATTGATTGTCGTTAAAGTGGCAACTACATTATACTGGAGGACATTAAATTTTCTATATCATTCCTGCAACTGTCCGTTTCATCTATCTATAATTTAATAACACCTGATTTCGTTTGCGACTATTTACAATCTTCCCTGATTCTAATTGAATTAAAGCTCTGAAGTATTATAATGCCACGTGCGTTGACTGTCGATGCAATGAGAATTTATTTTGTACATTTTTTAGAGACTTCTTTATCTTAAGTCACACCTTTGTGACCAAGAAAAATTTTATTTTGCATGTGAATATGTGTTTATACACTTGATTTCGTTGGATGTTCCTGATATCATTGAAAGTTACAAGACAAAAAAAGTTCGTACGAAAGTTCGAAAAAAAATGTTCGATTACAAGAAGAAGATATGTTACGTAAGGAAACTTAAGTGGGAAGGACAAATCAATCTAGGGTATAATTGATTTGCATGCCGAGCTATAGAAATGCAAATACTTTTGATGACACTGTGTTGATAAATGTTAAGTCGCTCATAATTGTACAGTGATGCAAAGCCGTTTCTGCGCTATCAACAGCTCCTGATAAGATTTGGTTACGCTGCTTCATCAACAGGTAAAATTAAATCTGTA